>NC_064641.1:739169895-739471006 GCF_023864345.2 Schistocerca serialis cubense | reverse complement strand
CTGAGGACAGGCGGTCATTGGCATGGATTACCGCCTACGGCGAAGCTTCTTAACGTTGGCAAATCGAGCGCTATGGCTATAGGTTCGGGGCTTCCAGAGGACGGCGCTAGTACAGTGTGTGTAGCTGCTACTATCCGGCTCTTAGGACTCGATTCCGTAAGTGATCTGCGGCGCACGATTGACCTCAACTGCCGATGCCTACTGTCCCAATTAAGAGGTGGGCTCCCTGATCATCGTTTGCGAGCCCTCGATCATCTGCAACGGACACAATATGTAAATGTTTATTTGGCGTCACGTATCCCCCAAGTGGCACAGACACTCCCAATCCTGTTATCGATGGCCCGCCGGATGCTAGCAGTGAGACGTCCCCTTTAGAAAAATTAATGAATTACTGTGCTGGTAAACCTCTTACGTTATTTGATTTTCGAACAGCTGAGCAGAACTGAACGTACTCAGACATTTCTCTCTTTACTTATTCTGATAGAAACTAAACTGACACAATATTTTTGGCGCAACGCAATCTGACTTTCAATAATCCCTACAAAAGAATGGCCCTGACTAACAATAACCTATACCTTTCATGAAATCACTTACTTCACAAAAATCTTCGTTACTCGAACTACTGCAATACAGCAAGCGCCAATACTGGCAGCTAAATAAAAGATTCTAACTACTGAAGGCACTAACTACTGTTAGGCATACTTAGCAAATGAAAGATTTTGATAGAGAACAAACAATATATTTACCTTAATTTGCATTTTCACAAACGTGGTATGTGCGGTAGGCTATGACGTCACGGTCGACAAAGCTTTCCAGTCCAGATACATTGGGTACACCTGTACCACCTCGTACAATTGCAACAGTTAGCCAGCCGTTGCCATGAGAAAATGTATCATTAAGATCAATACTGAAGTTCAGTCTACATCCACAGAAGACAGCGGGTCCATCTAGTAGTGAATGTGCAGCGACAGATTTTATAGTATTCTTCTTCTTGTCAGCAGCAGATGTTGTCATTTTGACGTCTTCAAACAAGGGTACATCTAGAATCTGTCGACATAGAGTATGCAACAGCATGTGACGTCAGCTCTCTGAGCGCGCGACTGAGTGCGTTCTATTGCGGGTATACAAGGAAAAGGGTGAGGGTGACATATATGATGTGGATGTAGACTGAACAGACAATATATAAAACAATTGAAGACGTCGAAATGACAACATCTGCTGCTGACAAGAAGAAGAATACTATAAAATCTGTCGCTGCACATTCACTACTAGATGGACCCGCTGTCTTCTGTGGATGTAGACTGAACTTCAGTATTGATCTTAATGATACATTATATTGTTTGTTCTTTATCAAAATCTTTCATTTGCTAAGTATGTCTATCAGTAGTTAGTAGATGGCACAGTTTTGTGGGCGCATGATCTGGACGTGTGTCCACCAGAAAGAGTAAATTCGTAAGACCTGATTTTTTTTTATATATATATATATATATATATATATATATATATATGTGTGTGTGTGTGTGTGTGTGTGTGTGTGTGTATGTATGTATATATATATACGTGTGTCCACCAGAAAGAGTAAATTCGTAAGACCTGATTTTATATATAATCAGGTCTTACGAATTTACTCTTTCTGGTGGACACACGTCCAGATCATGCGCTCTCAAAACTGTGCCATCTCTCTTCCCACATCCACCACTGCTGGCGGCTCACCTCCAACTGCGCAACGCTACGCGCTGTTCACATCCAACTGCCCAGCACTACAATAGCGGATATTCCAACAATGTCAACCAGCCACAGACTGCACACAGCACAGCCAGTGATTTTCATACAGAGCGCTACGTGACGTTACCAACATAAAAACCTAAACAGCCTACTTACATCAGCATTGTGTTCATACGTTTGCCACAGCTTGCTGTTCAAGATTCTGTACGAGACCCTCAATCTCCCGCGGTGCAGGACGGTTTAGGCCTGTATCATGTCCCTCAAACGGTAGCTCTTTCCATCAGCTCTCAGATGGTGGTGTGGCGCCGTTGTCCCACGAGCCTCAGCAGTCTGTTGCCAGAGATCCTTGCACCAAGCTCGCTCTCAGCCCCTGTACGGATTTCGGAGGTCCCGCAGCCCTTCTTTTACTTTCGCCTTTTTTTTCCTTGAACTGAGCTATGTCCGTACTGCGATACTGCAACGTGCTTGATGTCCACAAAGGCATTGTATGTGTCTCTTGAGCAGGACAGGTCAACGACTGTGGTTGAGGGGAAGTATCCCCATATCGACTGTCGTGCCGTCTGGCGATCGATTTGCGCTCCTTATCTTGACACTGACGTCCAGGCTGCGTGATACCTTACTGTCAGTGGGAAGCAAGTACGCCGGTCTCGCCTTTACGGGCTTCACATTGCAGACACTCCACTGCGTGTCGCCCGTCATGTTCTGGACACAGAGGAGCGTCGCCTGGTGTACGAATCGGCGACAGGTGTGAGTTCTTGGTGCGACATATGCCAATTTTAATTACCCGTACGACTCCCCATCAGATTCTCCCCACCTGCCCCTCTTTCGGGGCTCGGGATACTTCCCACAAACGAAGACGAACTCCATGAAGTGGATTTGTGGACACGTAGTTCACTAATTGTTTGCTCGAGGGGAGGAAAATGTCCTTCATTTTTGAAACTTTTTAAATGAACGACATTGTGCAGTTTTCCGTAATCTCAAATACAGCCAGTTTTCTCTGATTTCCTTTGTAGTGTCTTTCTTAACCCACCCCGGAGTTGGGGTGCTACTGGAATGAGGGGTTGATCCACGCGTTTTCCACCCTTGGTACCGGTTGTTCTCTGGTCATCGGAAAGCTCTTCTCTGAGACGCTGGTTTCCTGATACGCTCGATGGTAATGAAACAAAACATAAAAGAAGATAAATAAGTAAATAACAATAAATGGATAAATTTATAAAGGTTGTCTCCTTAATATGTACTTTATGTTCTCTAGAGCGAGTTTAATTAAAACATGAAACTGTATCCAGTTCACACTTCCACAGGGCGGTATCTTGTGTATTTCTTTCTGTTAGTGTTACCTTTCTTTAAACATTAAAACATAACATGAACTCCTTACAGGCGTAAACGACCAGTTTGTTTCGTTCATAACATAAAAGCCAATAGAAAATAATTATGGATACAGTAACATTGTCTCTGTCCAATGGGATACATGCTGAATCCTACGCAACACACTTGCATTCGCCTTTACCGAAGCGGCATGCACGCGAACTGCACATCCATGGATGGGGTACTATAAACTTGTTCCTTTAGAGGTCTCAAAAATAAAAATCTTCTGGATTAAGGTACGGGGAACGTGGAGGCCAGAACGCTGGATTTATACAACCAATCCATTTCTCTGGAAATTCATTTCAATATGAGGGTTGTAACTTAAATAGTGGCAGCTATTTATTTACAACCGATACAAAACAGTCACATATTTGCACCTGTTACTGTCCTTCGAAGTAGTCACCAGCGTTGTGTAGAACTCGTTGCCAGCGATGTGGAAAGCGTAGTACACCGTTAGCAGAGCCTGTTCTGTTGATGGTGCGAATGGAGCGGTCACTGCCTGTCGAATCTCTGGAACAGTTCTAAAGCGAATGCCACAAAGTGGTTCCTTCATCTTCGGAATCAAACAAAGTCACAAGGAGTATGGTGGGTGGTACAGTACTTCCTAGTCCCATCGACCGAACACACACCTTGTTATCCTAACGCATAACGTTCCTCCACGGCAGACCATCAATGCACAGTATTACTATTCGTTTTTGGAGCATCACCTGCGACCAGCTTTCCGAAAGAAGCGGTGACACTTCCTGCGCAACCCACCCACGATTTTGCACGACAATGCGCGGGCGCATACAGCGCAAGCCTTACGTCTATTCAAGAAAGAAACCGATGTTTTAAGTAATATTCTACTTACAGATGGTTAGTCCTTGTCTTCTTCAAAGTAATACCCCCTCTGTTCACACACTTGTCCCAGCGGTGTTTTCACTTCATCATGCAAAACTTATCCAGAATTATTTTCACTATGATACAGAAAGTACAAAAGAATACGGTAGTTTAGGGAGATCGCAACAACAGGCCACCTAACGGCAAGAAGCGAAAGCACCTGCCTGTAGTTTGTGCAACATCGAACAGATATTGCCGTTAAAGCGTAATTTGAATTGAGAGACATTAGTTAAGAAGCACAGAAGAATTGTGTGGTGTCACCGCCAGACACCACACTTGCTAGGTGGTAGCCTTTAAATCGGCCGCGGTCCGTTAGTATACGTCGGACCCGCGTGTCGCCACTGTCAGTGATTGCAGACCGAGCGCCACCACACGGCAGGTCTAGAGAGACGTCCTAGCACTCGCACCAGTTGTACAGACGACTTTGCTAGCGATGCTACACTGACAAATACGCTCTCATTTGCCGAGACGATAGTTAGTATAGCCTTCAGCTACGTCATTTGCTACGACCTAGCAAGGCGCCATTACCAGTTTATATTGAGATTGTTATTAATGTATCAACAAGAGCGATGTTCTCTAATTATGGATTAAAGTTAAGTATTACATCAACTACGTACTTTATTTGCTACTATAAATTCCCTTAACTGTTCCAGACCTCACGCCAGTCTGCGTGAGCGTAAACGCGTGGGTTTCGGCCTCCTCTAGCAACACGGTGTTGGCTCTTCTGCCAACACATTAAATTGAATACTATCTCAACAGGCGGAACTATTGTATTTCGGAAGCAACATATCATATTTCAAGATCTGTGTCCACGATATTCGTGGATCATGTGCGCTCTGTTTCTTTCTTGATGGACAGTAACTGTGGGTGCTACTACAGAAACAAGAAGTAGTTTGTAATTTGCTAGTAAAGCCATGTATTGGTAATTGCCGTAATTCAGGTAGGATCTGCCAGTACATACAAAGGATATCGCTTCATATGTCGAGTTCTCCGTTACCTTACATCATCTCTCGTTTTAATAACTATTTGCTGTTATAGACTGAAAATGACATGGAAGTATAAGGCGAACAGTATTCTGGAACAGCGGAATGTACCAAAAATGTTAGCAGGAAAAAAAATGTTGAAGAAGTAGGAATGCCACTTGTTGCAGCTGCGAAACGATGTATCGTGATAAGAAATATTCTGCGTTCTAGATTGATTCAAAGGGATTTTGAAAAATAGATAAACTGTTAAATCCACAACGCCTGAGAAAATCGCAGAAGAAAACGTTGTTATAGCACCAAACAGGAATCTGTCGTTGACCTTGGAACACTTTAAACCGAAGCTCAGGAACGGTGGAACTGGTAACAGCAATAGCAACTCTGTAAATCCTTTAAAATCGTGCAGCCGTCGGTGAGAGCGACAAACAACGTCACGCGAGGGGAAACCACACAATTACTGTGCGACATGCGGCGGCTTGTTTTATGTCTGTACCACTTTTCTACTACCTTTTGCTGGAACAGGACGTCACTTTTGATTGCACATCAGTGCTCCTCCACGCTCTACGGAATACCTCACAAACGTCAGGACCGAAACAGCCGCTAGTAAGCAAGCCAACAGCTACGGGATTTCCTGCCCTCGATCAGAAGCGAACACTGAGGCGGGTGCCCGACAACGCACGTGTCATCGCTGTTCTGAAGTCTGCTCCCCGCGCGTGTATCACGCACCGCCACTTCCGTTGTGCGTACGCGATTATTAATAAACATGGCAATTACCTGTTCATTAAGCCACCGGGAGGGCTGAGTATCGATCCGGCGTGACCAAAGGGATCGGTCGGCGAGGGGAGATTTGGTTATAAACCGTTGTTATGGCAACGGACAGGCGCGCGCCTCCCCTGGGTGCCGAGCAAACAGCACCGCCTCCACTGTAGTTGGGATGGAACAAAAGAGTAACGCCGCCTACCGAGGGCTGCTCGCCACATTTCTTACGACTGGCTATCTGTTGGAGGCTTGCACGTTTCGCTTAGATTATTGGATGCTTTAGGAATTTACTGTCTGATGTTGTTTTAACTGTGATGATTGCATGCCTCTGGCATATTTTCCAGGAAGTCTGATAAAATCTCACGAAAACAAAAATACATAGAAGTAAATCAAATACCCGTATTTACTGAAAACGATACACGCTTCTACAAAGCTGAAAACAGTCTCTCTCTGTGAATTGCTGATTATATCATAGTCACCATGAAACGGCTTAAGTATTACACTTGTAACGCGACATCCTCCTCTAACATTACTTTTCCTCAACAGTAGTTGTTGATACCACTATTATTTTTGAATTTTGGACAGGTCAGTATCATTTCAGTTGCTTTTATGAAAACTTTCATATCATTGTATACGCAGTATGTTGTATTTCAAGCTAAACTTTATGAAAACTTTATAAAATATTTTGGTTTCGATGTTATAATCGATAAGTACTGGTTCAGAATGTACAGCTAAAATTATGTTTTTAGAAGCATTTGAAATTACGAATTACTTGCACACTTAAAATTTATGTTATTAATTACGAAATCATGTACTGTTTACTATGTTTATTTCTGGATTCCTTTATGAAATAATAATAGAAATTAATAATGTAACGAAAACCAGTAGGAATTCATTTGTTAAGGAAAATGGTAAACCCTTTAGAATATTGTTATTTCCGCATAGTCGTAAGTTTGCCTCTGATGTGATCGGACGTTTCTTTGTATAATAGGCGCGAACAATGTAATTTCGGGTTTGTTAATGTAAAAAATCAAAATACTGTATGATATACTAAAATGTGAGAAAATCAATGAAAAACATATTTATGTACAAAATTCTGCAACAACAATCTTCCAATTTATTTAGTTCAAACCAACCGTGAGGACCTGATGTTAGATTTTCAGCTTCAAGAATCAGATCCCTAGACAAGAAGAACTGGAGCCATCTCAACACGACCAACTCTTCTCATATTTTCATAAAAGACTTTGCTTATTAATTACTTGGACTGGGCATTGTTTAATGTGGACAATAGACGAAAGAAGGAAGGAGTGGAGGGGGGGGGGGGGAGATTACACACTCCTTGCTCGATTCCTATAGTCTACTGTTCACTCTATTGACAAATTAACTCTACATGTACACTTACCAATGACATTCAATAATTAATGAGACAGACTGATGTAGGAAAAACTGTATTTTTACAAAATGAGACTTTTACTACTTCCAAGCATAGTCTCCACTAATTAGTATGCATGCGACATCATGCGTACCTAATGCGTTCCAAAACGCCTCGAATAAAAACGGTATTTTCCGGTGCACGTACCTCGGGTTCTGTTGGTGATAAAAAGGTAGGGTCGAGTGTTTCGAACAGCCCTTGGGCTAGGGAACATTTGTACTCCCACCAGAAATATCGTCTTAGTTTCACTATTCTGCAGTACAGGGTCAAAGTACTAATATTACACACTTCCTCCTGGTTAGGCAAGTGGAGTAAACCTGTTGGTTCTTTTTGCATTTGACGTTGTATAATGTGTGGGACTTATGGAGGCAACACTAGTTCCAAGAAAGGTTTTTTTTACTATATTTTCACCGTCACCAGAGGACGAAAACCCAGTCAAGTATTCCAAGATGACTACGCACAGCAAATGGTTGATATTTTTACGATGTATTCCCAAGAGCCCGATCTCCAACAGCCTTGAAACTTATCTTGATATCTTTATCCACTTCCAAGATACAGAGGTTGACAGTTACCCTACTTCTACACGTGAAAACCGGTATAAGATGAAATCTAAATAATAAATAAACGTAGAAAATTGCTCAAATTTTAATTGCATATTCTCTAGGCCTTTATCTCAAAGAGCCATCTCCTCCTTATCGAAAATCTTTATCCGTTATCGGGAAACATAACAAAAAGTTGTTTTTTGGCTACCAAAACCGAACCGCAGATTTCACGACAACTTTGAGCAGGAATTCGCTGTAATTTTTATGATATGTTCCTAAGATCCCAATCGCGAACAGCCTTGAAACTTTTATTCATATCTTTGCTCATATCCAAGATATAGAGGGTCGGGTAGTTACCCTACTTGTACAAGTAAAGTACACACGGAAAATCCGGTTTGAGGGAAAAATATAGTTTATAAAGTGACGTAGTACGGAGAAATATGCTATAAAGTGTCTCCGTTATCATCTAGGAACCCCATGTTGTAGTACCGAAGGACAAGCAAAATGTTTTTGCACGTAAAATCCTGCCTGAGGTTTGAGATTAGTTTTGAGTTATTTCAGTTTCAGTAAATTATCTAAATTTTACTGACCGATACATTTCTTTTCATATTAGTTAAATACCCTCCTGCAGCAGACAAAGCAAGGGAAGCAGCAGAAAAATTCTCCTGTCGGAGGACAGAAAATGCGAATATGTTTCTGTTTTTGCCAAAGACTCTGACTGAAAACTGGGGGTACCAACTGCTGCATTCTACCTCCCTCTGCGCCTTTAAAAATGTTACTAAAATTTTTGGCATTCGGTCATATTCGGGTTTTTTTTATGTTGAGAGAGAAGAAGACAGTAGCAGCAGCTAAGAGATGGAAAAGTAATAAATCTTCCAGGAAGTTTCATATCAGCGCACACTCCTCTGCACAGTGAAAATCTCATTTTGGAAGCATCCCCGAGGCTGTGGTTAAGCCATGTCTCCGCAATATCCTTTCTTCCAGGAGTGCTAGTTCTGCAAGGTTCATAGGAGAGGTTTTGTGAAGTTTGGAAAGCAGGAGACGAGGTACTGGCGGAAGTAAAGCCGTGACTACGGCGCGTGAGTCGTGCTTGAATAGCTCAGATGGTAGAGCACTTGCCCGCGAATGCAAAGGTCCCGAGTTCGAGTCTCGGTCCGGCACACAGTTTTAATCTGCCAGGAAGTTTCAAAGTAATAAATAGTGGTTCTGCTATAGAAAGAGCGAAGAAGGCAATGGCAGTGGGAGGGAAAGAGGGAATACAGTGACTGTGGAAGATAGTTGACAGTGACAAAACAGTGCTTGGAAAAGAGCAAGGAGATAGTGTCCAGGGTTGAGGGGGAGGGGGAGGGGGGAGCAATAAATAGAACGAGAAAGTGGAAGTGATAAAGAGAGACAGTCTGTGATAAAGACAATGACAATGAGGAACAGAGAGATAACGACAGTGAGAGGAGACAGCAGCAGTAGGAAGAAAGGGGTGAAATATTAACAGTAAGGGATACAGTGAGAGTGAGAGGAGACTGTAGTAGAAGAACAGAACGAAGGAGACCGTGGATGTGACACAGGAGACAATGACAGAGAGACACAAAGAGATAACGACAATGAGTCAGGCTTGAATGACCGTGTGAGAAAGGGCAACTGGGAGGGGATGGGTATGGGCGACTTGCAGCAAATGAGTTACATTCACGGGAGCCTGTAGCAGTTTGCGGTGAGTTGCATTTTAAAAGAAGCGTGAATGTGTTCGCATGCCGAAATTGTTGGGAACGTTTCTAAACGTGCTGAGGACGGTAGAATGAGGCAGCTGGTAACTTGATTTAAATACTAAAACGGTGAAAGTTACTTATTTTTTTAATCCTAGTACAATGCGTTTAGAGAATTTATTCTCGTTTCAAGTGCATTTGTACAGTTGTTTACATGAATATCTTTGGTGATGTTTGCATGTGTGATTTTCTGCCTCTCTTGTGTCTTTTTGAAGTAGAAGGTACTTTGCCCCCTCCATTATACAGAGAGGCAGAAAATTAGACACGCAAACATCACCAAAAACATCCATGTAAGGAAATGCACAAATTCACTTCAAAAAAGAGAATAAAACCTCGAGTCACGTTGTGCTTAGCATAAAAAATTACGTAACTGGTTCAGTTTTCATTATTTAAATCATGAAGTCACAGTTGCAGGTTTCCCTGAATCGTCTAATACGATGAACGAAATCAAGCTGGTACCTTACTTTTCAGTCAATCTTTTAGATAAACAGGAATATATTCGCATTTTTTGTGCTCCTATAGAAGCATTTTTGCACTGGTATTAATAAACTTGTCCCAACAATGAACTATCTTTTATATACCTGATGCAAGGAAATCTTTGGCTTGTTGTTTGAGCTACTTTCCCACAAAATATTCGACCCCCTCGTTGTTGCTGAACTTTTTCCAGGTAGCCTCCTCGAATGGACTAAATAAATGAAAATCCGAGGGAGCCAAATCTGGAGTGTAGTGAGGATGAGGTTGTATCACCGAACCCATTTGATATGGTTTCTTGGGTCAGCTGGGTGGTGTGAGGGCGAATATTGTCGTGCAGCAATATCACGGCTTTTTTATGAGATCCGTGATGGTTTTCTCTCATCGCATGTCTGAGTAATAGGCACTGTTTAATGTACGCGATCTTGCAAATACTCACGAGAGACAAAATCTTGGACACCCCAAAAAATGGACAACGTGAACTTTCCCGCAGATGCTTGCGCTCTGAATTTCTTTCGCACAGGTGGGCTGGTGTGGTTCCATTCCATACTCAGTCTTTTGGACTCTGGTTCAAAATGATGAACACATTACACCACACGTCAAGATTGTTGTTATAACACAATCACCTTCTCTTTCATATTGTTCCTTCAACTCTGTACAAACTTTGAGTCCTGCTTCCTTATGTTGTTGCTGTGGTGTCACCGCCAGACACCACACTTGCTAGGTGGTAGCTTTTAAATCGGCCGCGGTCCGCTAGTATACGTCGGACCCGCGTGTCGCCACTATCAGTGACTGCAGACCGAGCGCCGCCACACGGCAGGTCTAGAGAGACTTACTAGCACTCGCCCCAGTTGTACGGACGACTTAGCTAGCGATGCAACACTGACGAAGCCTCGTTTATTTGCAGAGAAGATAGTTAGAATAGCCTTCAGCTTAGTCAATTGCTACGACCTAGCAAGGCGCCATTTATCCTTTGCTATGTATCTAATGAAGCATGTACAGTAACAAGACCAATGTTCACCAATTGTGGATTAAAGTTAAGTATTCCAGCAGCTACGTACTTTTCTTTATAGCATTCATTACGTATCCTGTTTCAGACCTCACGCCAGCCTGCGTGAGTTTAAGCGCGTGCCTTTCGGTTACCCGTCACTGTGGATTGGCTGTCTTGCCAGTCCACAACAGTTGCATTAACTCTTTCGGGACCTACCTTGCACTTGTTTTTTTGTGACTGAGTTTGTTGCTGATAACGTTATGAACTGTGCCAACATTTAATGAAATAACGTTATGAACTGTGCCAACATTTACTGAAATATAGGCCTATGTACAGCTGTAACACGTCGGTCATCCCGGTTTCAAGCGAAGGAGATGACAGTTCAACTGGCCGGCCGGGATGCTACTCATCAGTGGCTGAGGTTCGGCCTTTTTTGAACTGTTCCACCCACTTATAAAAATTCCCGCGATACATACAACTTTTTGCATACTGTAAAATCATTCGAGAAAGGATTTTAGCTGGTTTTTCACATTCAGAGTGGAAAAAACGGAACACTGAACGCTGTTCAATTAATGCGCAAACTTCAAGCAAACACGTCAACATTAAATGCAATATTGAGATTATAAACAAAATAATTTTTATCCGTCATCTGTTCTCATCTCATCTCAGTGATACTAAACTAATGTCCTGAAAGTACAAAACTCTTCCTATAAGTACAAACTACTCCTAAAAACTGTTACATTTCTACATCGGTTTGTCTCTTCAATTACTGAATGTCCCTCGTACATGATTATACTAGGATTTACACTTAAGTGTTTGGCAGAATCTCGAATAGCTCGTGGGACAAATGAACACCTAAATCTTTCTGTGCAAAATATGATTTCTTTTAGTTTAGCACGATTATCATTCCTGACTATGTAGGCCAAGATTCAAAACAAAATTTTGACGTTGGGCGAAGGAAGTTGGTGATTGAGGTTTCGTGAAAATATCTGGCTACAACGAAAAACGACTTTGTCTAAATGATTGCCACTCCAACTAGCGTATCATATCAGTGACACTCCCTCCCCTATTTTGTGATAACAAAAAATGAACTGTCCTTCTTTGGACTTTTTCGACGTCCTCCGTCAGTCCTATTTGGTAAGCGTCCCATACCGCACAGCAGTACTCCAGAAGAGAGGGACAAGCGCAGTGAAAGGAGTCTCTTTACTAGATTTGTTTCACCTTCTAAGTGTTCTGTCTTTGGTTCGTCTTCCCCAGGACGTTTTCTTTGTGATGCCGATGTTGTTCGTAAATTTAATCCCTAGGTTGTAAACTAGCCATTCCTTCTGAAACTATGCTTCAGTGATTCATACGAGATTATGGACCTGAAATAGATCCCCAGACACTGAACATGGCCCATTAACAATGCGATTTGACTTCGAAAATAGAGTTCGGAGATGGTAAAGCTTACTCATAGTGCAATGAAATTGGAGTAGAGGGGAGGTGAGGAGTTACAAAGAAGTAACACAGTTGAGTAGTGAACTATAACATTAACTGCAAACCTCGTGCCACATGGCCAAAAGTATAATAAAATGGCTCCTTGCAGGCTCCATTTGTCCAGGACAACGAGTTTGTCGTGTGTTGTCTACTCTATCCAATAACGTGAAAATAGGGCTTGTGTGGTGAAAGTAGTAACTTAACGATGACGCCCCCACTACGTAATTAGAAGAAATGCATTATCGATGATTTACCTGGATTTCTGTAAATTTCTTACAGAAGATGAATGCAACACTGCAATAATGTGCAGCGTAACCCTTGAGCAAATTTCAGACGAATGTGGCACGTTTTATATGAGACAGATCTTATGTACTCAAATATGGACATAAGTTATATGTGGTAATTTTTTTGAATAAAAGAAAGCCACAAGATAATGAATTGGCGAAGCCAAAATTTATGAAAAATCCAGTATAATACGTGAAAACATCTGATGTAAAAATTTAATCGTTATGATTAAGGGCAAACACCAAATCAGAACATTTTACATCCGATCCGAAAATCAAGGCAAAACTTACGTAATTATATTTTTATGAGCTTTTTAGAAAAAGCTCTCCGCGTGCAGAGTCTGTTTGTGAAGCATTTGAATTTACAGACAGTTCAGTCAGAGACGGATACCGATCACCACGGTGTTCTGTAGGAACTGAGGATGTGAACAAAGAGACAACATTGTGATCGACAATTCCTATGACACAGACAACGGGAAAAAGGATACATTTTACGTAACTTCGACAACATCGCGGTTTCCTGTCATATGAATGCAACCCGAATGCTCGCCGCTTGCTGTAATCTTACAGTTCTGTTGGAAGTTGTTGGCAGCACGTGTCCTCTCAAACACACAAGACAAGAGTCAGAATTACAACTGTTCCAATGTTGCTCAGGACGAAAGACGTTTTTTTTTCTTTTTTCCTTTATTGTAATTTTAAACACCTATACAGGCGGGCTGTCAGCAGCGTAGTACGCTGCTCTTCAGCCTTAAGTGGAACAATAAACAGGACAGAGAGGTGATATATACAATACAAAAAACGGCGGGCAAAAAATGGAGATACAAAAAACAATAAACAAGAAGCCGTTCACGTTGGAAGAAAAAAAAAAAACACTAACACTTGGAGACACGGCGCACAAAACACAGAGAACGGCGACGGCACATGTGAACAGTTGAGTTGTAACTGCACGAAACACAAAACGATGCACACACACTAAACACTGATGGCGATGATCTCCAGCGCGCGAATGTTCACTGAGCATGTACGAGTCCGGTGACCTGCCAAGAGAGGAGGTGGAGGAGGAGGAAGGGGAAATGGGAGAGGGGAGAGCAGAGATGCCATGGGCAAAGGAGAGAGGGGGAGGGAGGTAGGGGGAGGGGAAGCCCGGGGGAGAGGGTAGGAGGGAGGGGGGAAAGGAAAGAGAAGGGAAGGGAAAGGGGGGGAGGGAGGGTGCCTAAAGGAAAGGACACAGGAGGTGGGGGGGGGGAGGATCAAAGTTGATAGGAGGGGTAGATGCAGGGGAGGAGGACATCATCAGGGAGGGGGAGCTGGCGGAAGCCACCTTGGGAGAGGGTAAGGAGGGTTGAGAGATGGAGACCGGGTGGGACATGGGAATACAGGCGCGGCAGCGGGCGGGGGTGGGTGAGGATCGGGGAGACGAGCGGGTGAGGAGGGTCGAGTTTACGGGAGGTGTACAGGATCTGTATCCTTTCAAGGAAAAGGAGGAGGTGGGGGAAGGGGATGAGATCATACAGGATCCGCGTGGGGGAGGGGAGACGGATGCGATAGGCGAGGCGGAGAGCATGGCGTTCAAGGATTTGGAGGGATTTATAAAAGGGAGGGGGGGGCGGAGATCCAAGCTGGATGGGCATAACAAAGGATAGGGCGGATGAGGGATTTATAGGTGTGGAGGATGGTGGAGGGGTCCAGACCCCACGTACAGCGACGAAAGACGAGCATACTTTCGTATTTCAAACTGCATGAGGCGATCAACTTAACTACACGCGCCTACCGATCTGATTGGCCATTGCTGATCAAATCTGTAGCGTTGATACCACAGATACCTGCCCTCATCTGTTTGGCAAAGATGTACCACTCCCACCGATAGGGGCAGATTGTGAATGGTCGTTTGTGAGTCTGCAGGTGACTTGCTGATAACGTGGATGCGCACTGTATGAAAGGAGCTCTCGACGAAGCGACCATACTTCATAATATTTAACTGAATCGTCAATTTTTGGGGTACAACAGGAATTTAACGGAATTTTTTTTAGTTCTCATCAGGAAGAAGTCACTTTTTTTCAGCCTGAACGGCTTGAAACGCTTCCGTATGTTCCCAAATGTAGTCTGCATTGACGTCTAAATATTAATTTCTACCAAACGAATTTTGATTTAATGGGGAACATGATTATTAGTCACCATCTAAATATAAATTTTCTTACAATTTGTTAAAGAAACGAAAATGATTTTTCTGTTTCATTTCGGTTTTAAAGTAGTCATATTTGCCACTCGCTTATTTCTCTCAGCTGTGTTTTCCCAGAGACTAGTCTCATTTTTCATCACACACAGCACTGCACTACACAGCGTTTAAGAACGTGTTTGAATTATTTGGTTGTATAGAGTTCGCAACTGCGTGCATTAATGTTTATATCATGCTTATGCTTATTCAAGTATGGTTATTATGGTTTTGTGGGATACTATCCTCTGTGCTTGTATTCGTTTTACCGGCGACCATTAAGGTGAATTTCTGTTCTTTTTTTCCTACCTTTTCGAAATGATTATATGTAATGTTTATCAATCATAGATATGACACACTGCTGGTGTAATAAATAAAGCTTGTTAAACATAATAGCAACCAGTAAACTTAGTGATTGTAGAATTTTTCCCATCATGGGAAAATAAAAAGATTGGCTGCAGCTTCTGAAAAGCTTTATACAATGTTATGTTTTCCAGGACATGTAGGAACTGAACAGAATGTGACTGTTGAAACCACTGAAAACGTCACGTGGTCACAGACTTCTAAGGCCTAGATTAATATCAGCTACAAAGCTAGAGAGGAACAAATTTATTAGGCAAGAATATGGAGGTCAGCCGTAATACATTAAACAAAACCCCTACCAAGTTAAAAATTAGTACTATACATACAGAAAAGGAGCAAATATCTTAAAGAGGCTACGTAGGCAGTCATCAGAAGATGTTGCAGCAACGAAGAAAGCAAAATAAAAGAAAATCTCGGATGAAATCAGTTACTATTAAAGAGGAAAGAAGAGTTTCAAGCAAACGATAATAGAAACATTCTGAATCAAACGAAACTGCTCTAAAATATTTTCTGAACTGAGTCACAACAAATCTTTACAGACAACCCTTGAGCAACAAGGCATCGATTCATCATATGTTAGCATACTGAAGAATAGATACGTCAGTGATAGAAATCCCGTTAGTCTTGATCAGGAAGTTGAGAATTTTCAAACTGAAACCGGAGTTAGCCCTGGAGGCAGTTTCCAGATCTTTAAACAGTGAAAACTTTAAGTGAAAAAATGTATTGCAAACAAAATATGTACCTCTACAGATAAATTTGCTTGCCATTTATTTCAGCCACTTAATTACAATCTGCTTTACACAGCATGAATTGTGATGTTTGGCGCATGAAAATCTTTCGTGAAGCTTCATTTGGAAATTGTGGCTGATACATCAGAATATGAAATCAAATTTGGTATAAAAGAGTAAATTACTCTTTTAAAATACATTGCTAATATTTTCGTTCTTTGGTGCCAGGCTCAGTTTGATGCCAGCTCCGCATAGCCCGGGAGAAAATCCGTGCGAATTGTTTCCCTCTACACCGTGACGCGAGCTGGGGGATGCTGATAAAACGGATGGCAACCGACTGAAAAGGTCAGATTAAATCCCCTGTGCCAATACGTCATTTTTAATTCCCGTTTGTTATTTTTAGCACATTGGAGTTCCCTTCGTACATTAATCAGCCTGCTCGGTCAGCAGGAAGAGCATTGGGCCACAAGTCAACGCGGAGTTTGATAGCAACTACACTCCTGGAAATGGAAAAAAGAACACATTGACACCGGTGTGTCAGACCCACCATACTTGCTCCGGACACTGCGAGAGGGCTGTACAAGCAATGATCACACGCACGGCACAGCGGACACACCAGGAACCGCGGTGTTAGCCGTCGAATGGCGCTAGCTGCGCAGCATTTGTGCACCGCCGCCGTCAGTGTCAGCCAGTTTGCCGTGGCATACGGAGCTCCATCGCAGTCTTCAACACTGGTAGCATGCCGCGACAGCGTGGACGTGAACCGTATGTGCAGTTGACGGACTTTGAGCGAGGGCGTATAGTGGGCATGCGGGAGGCCTGGTGGACGTACCGCCGAGTTGCTCAACACGTGGGGCATGAGGTCTCCACAGTACATCGATGTTGTCGCCAGTGGTCGGCGGAAGGTGCACGTGCCCGTCGACCTGGGACCGGACCGCAGCGACGCACGGATGCTCGCCAAGACAGTAGGATCCTACGCAGTGCCGTAGGGGACCGCACCGCCACTTCCCAGCAAATTAGGGACACTGTTGCTCCTGGGGTATCGGCGAGGACCATTCGCAACCGTCTCCATGAAGCTGGGCTACGGTCCCGCACACCGTTAGGCCGTCTTCCGCTCACGCCCCAACATCGTGCAGCCCGCCTCCAGTGGTGTCGCGACAGGCGTGAATGGAGGGACGAATGGAGACGTGTCGTCTTCAGCGATGAGAGTCGCTTCTGCCTTGGTGCCAATGATGGTCGTATGCGTGTTTGGCGCCGTGCAGGTGAGCGCCACAATCAGGACTGCATACGACCGAGGCACACAGGGCCAACACCCGGCATCATGGTGTGGGGAGCGATCTCCTACACTGGCCGTACACCACTGGTGATCGTCGAGGGGACACTGAATAGTGCACGGTACATCCAAACCGTCATCGAACCCATCGTTCTACCATTCCTAGACCGGCAAGGGAACTTGCTGTTCCAACAGGACAATGCACGTCCGCATGTATCCCGTGCCACCCAACGTGCTCTAGAAGGTGTAAGTCAACTACCCTGGCCAGCAAGATCTCCGGATCTGTCCCCCATTGAGCATGTTTGGGACTGGATGAAGCGTCGTCTCACGCGGTCTGCACGTCCAGCACGAACGCTGGTCCAACTGAGGCGCCAGGTGGAAATGGCATGGCAAGCCGTTCCACAGGACTACATCCAGCATCTCTACGATCGTCTCCATGGGAGAATAGCAGCCTGCATTGCTGCGAAAGGTGGATATACACTGTACTAGTGCCGACATTGTGCATGCTCTGTTGCCTGTGTCTATGTGCCTGTGGTTCTGTCAGTGTGATCATGTGATGTATCTGACCCCAGGAATGTGTCAATAAAGTTTCCCCTTCCTGGGACAATGAATTCACGGTGTTCTTGTTTCAATTTCCAGGAGTGTATATTCACATATTTGGCTCTTTTGTTTTGTAGTAACACAAATTTATTACAACTGCACAGTAAAAGCTCCAGAGGAGCAGACACAGAGACGAACATAGATCCCTAAAGTGGCGAAGTCGTCATGATCTAAAGAGAGATCTACTGTAGAAACGTACAAGCAAAATAGTCCTTGAAACATGTTGCAACAGCGAAATCACAAATAATCTGCCGAAGTACTGTAACGAGGATATAATTGAGACAGTCTTTTGGCCATCTAAAAAAATCAGAGATGTTGCATCCACTGAAGGAGAGTACCACAGGTTCACAGTGTTTCATATCAATACACAGACCTGTACCCAACATCATGGTAACAGAAATACAGCAATCTAGAAAAGTCTTCCGTGGCCGACCACACAAAATGTTGTTCAGAACACATGGCCTCTATCCCACACTTAAATCTACTGATCATCAATTATCGAAGAGCCCGTATCAATTAGAATGTACATCAACACTATGACATAAGAGATTCGCACTTAGCAACGTGAAGAAGCGGGCACTTCACACGGAGAAATACCATTTTTTAATTTTCTCTATTTCAAGCGGTGGAGCGGCCCGTGTGGGATCTGCTAAATGACACACCCTCGATCAGTGCAGTCGAATACCAGATGAGCTGCTAGTGTGGCAGAAAGCTTATCAGTTTGGAAATCCTCCCGACAACCTTCCTCAGAACTAGGAGAGTAGAACTATTTTCTATCAAAATCAAACATTTCTAGACGTATGTGCATTTTTATAGCTTTTATTCCCAACTCGTGAGAGCAGGGCGGACCGTTGTAGAACATTCATTTTTTATCGAACTTTCTTTTCAGTCAAATATTCCAGCAGGCTGGGAGCGAAGCTGCGGGCTAAGGGAAACCCAGTTGGGACTGTGTAAGAGGGGATTTCCGCCTTTCGCCTCCTGTCCAAGCGAAACCTCCGAAAACCCTCGGTCGGGCGTGGGCATTGGAACTATTTTAATTTACTTCTAGCACAATGTTGTCTATTGTAGGAGTCAAAAATTAAAATTAGTAAAAGCGTCGTCAAAATGACGTGCGAGTACCAAAGTCGATAGTGGTCGACGAATAAACGACTTTGATGACTCCGTATTGGTTTTGTCGTATTTCGCTGTTTTTATAATATAGCTCTCGTGTTATTACAATATGCCATTTCAAGAGAATGGGGCACTAAAGATTTATCACAGCGGGTGACTCTTGGTGTGATTTGTTATAATTAAATGTCAGTTAAGGACACATTGACAGTGAAAGCCTTCGTGGATCGTAAGATAAATGCTATTATTTTTGAAATTTGCATCAATTCAGCGTGGTCTCGGGGTTAGAGACGTGATGATACGGAGTCGAAGGTAGTAGGTTCGCGTCCTGCTATATCCTAGAATCCTTCTTTTTTATCACCGCGATTGTAACAGATTCTGGGACTTTTTTATTTATGTAATAGAAGTATGTCTGCAACATTCGATGTTATTTACACATAAGAGCACGTCCACTCAGGAAACATTTTCTTCGATTTTGTGACTTCAGTCTGATTAAAACACGAAAGATGAAATTGCTGCGAGCGAAACGATTGGCAATGACATTTGTATTCTTGCTTGTTACCAATATTTTGCCGTTTTTCTGAATATGTCGCTATTTCCGGGGCAGGAAACTGATACAACTTAAACTGCCGCGAGTGAAACGAGCATTAGTGACATTTATATTCTTGTTTGTCAAATATTTTACTGTTTATTTTCGAACATGTTTCGGTTTCCAGAGAGTGGTTGGATAGGAACCTACGAACACAGCTTAAACTGCTGCGGGTGAAACGAGCAGCAATGACCATTATGATCTTGCTTGTCAAAAATATTTAGCAATTTTTTTTTCCGTCGCGGTTTCCGAGGATCAGATCACAATCGGAAGGTCATTCTAGGCGCATTTGAGCGACTTCTATCGACTGCCGTGGTCTCTTCGAGCGAAACGTCATTTTGACTTCGCTTCTGCGGAAGATTCCAGAGATACTAGCTTTTCTCCGTATTTCACATCTTGATGGAAACGAAGACGCTGCAAGTGAAAGACACTCCACTTTGTAAATCTCAAGTCACCTGACATCGATCCCATTAAGTACATTTGGCACGATGTAAACCAAGACGTACAAACTCTGAGGAAATCGCTGGATTGAGATTATGGTTCAGAATGTCTGGCCTATGCTTTCGATGTTTCGTGGTATCCATCCTACGACAGGGCGCGTTCGATGTAAACTGGATGCTACCTTTCACTTGATAGTGGTCTCCCTGACGAAATTACTCGCGATAGTTGCGAAGCTGTTTGAAGGATTAAGGATTTTAAAAGATGTTGTTGTACTTGTACGTACAGATACAGTAACTGGCGCAAGGCAGCATGTCGAGATCAGCTATGTACTTGTCAAACACAATTGACCCCCACCCATTCCTTCAATTATGTGCCATGTCGCGCAGCGTATACATCCAACACTGCGTACAGCAAGTGCAACAAAATCAACAGAAACCAATAAAAGCTCTGAGGTCGCCACCGGTTTCTCAATCCAGGATAAACAAAGCTAAGTCAGGATAAGACTGTTTTCTGTTACAGTGCCCACAACCCCAACTTCAATACATTACTGATTTCTTTTTCGGAGGCACTATTTATGTCTTACACTAATTATTTGCACTGAAACGGCTAGGCTACGATTGTTCACAGATACCGGAAACCAAAGCCAACTGATTAAGGTAATTTATGAGCAACATCTCACCAATGTTGTGCACCACTATGCTCAAACCTATCCACCATCTCACGAGTGCCGAGGCAGTAGTCTTGTGCGTCCGCCGTTCACAAGTGGCCAAAAAGACGAGTCCTTTTTCGAGTGGTATCGTCTCCAGACTCGTCGCGCAACAAATGTTTATGCAAGCCACTCAGAGGATGGTACCTCCCTTCACGCTACTTTAGTTTTTAAAATCATTTTATGGCAAATGCATCTTTGAAAAAAAAATCTTTGTACACTGCTGGCCACCGTAAATGCAACACCAAGAAAGACAAGAGGTAGCACAACAAAATTTATTTTGTAGATAACATGTTGACCAAGTATCAAATGGTTACGTTTACAGACGTCTGTGACATGTGGTTCCTGCCAGAATCAGTAGCCAGAGTAGCCGCCATTGTTGGAGATCACCGCTGCCACACGTCTCGGCATTGAGTCAAAGAGACGTTGGATGTGTTCCTGGGGTACAGCAGCCCAAGCAGCTTCCACACGTTGCCAAAGATCATCTGGTGTGGCAGCTGGGGATGTAATCTGGGTCACTCGTTGAGCAACCATGGACCACATGTTTTCGATCGGCGAAAGATCCGGAGAGCGAGCCGGCCAGGGAAGCACTTCAGTCTGGTTATTGACGAAGAACCTTTGGACAATGCGTGCCACGTGTGGTCGCGCATTATCCTGTTGAAATATGGCTGAGGCCGAGCCCTGAAGGTAAGGAAGGACAACTGGCTCCAGCACCTCGGATATGTAGCGCCGGCTATTTAAAGTACCGGCAATGCGTACTAGAGTCGTGCGAGAGTAATATCCAATACCGCCCCACACCATAATACCCGGTGCAAGACCAGTGTGGCGGTGCATAATGCAGCTGTCCAGCATCCTCTCTCCACGGTGTCTCCACACTCGAATCCGACCATCGTGGTGCTGCAGACAGAAGCGTGCCTCGTCAGTAAAGACAACGTCATTCCATTCTGCCGTCCACATCCGTCTGTCATCACACCATTGGCGACGGAGACGTCTGTGGTTCTGCGTCAATGGTAGACGAAGCAATGGACGTCTTGCGGACAGACCACTCTGCTGTAAACGGCGTCGAATGGTACGCGCAGACACTGGATGATGCGTTACAGACGCAATGTGCTGTGCTATGGTTCGGGATGTCGCTGAGCGATCCGTCACTGCCATGCGCACAATTTGCCTATCAGCACGTGCAGTGGTGCACCGAGGTGAATGCGATCGACCACGTCGGTCCGTCGTACCCTCCTGCATCCAACGGTCACATATCCGCATTACAGTTGTTTGATTTCGTCCAACACGACTAGCGATTTCTCTGTATGATAATCCACAATCTCGGTAAGCCACTATCCTTCCTCTGTCGAACTCGGATACTTGATCAAACGATGTTCGCTGTTGTCTACGAGGCATAACTGATCGTCTTGTGAAACAACCACAAGGTAAACACACGTGCCGAACGTACACTCGTCGAAATCGCCAAGCCTTAAATGGCGCTATGAGGTGGCGCCACAGGAGCGCGTGATGTGCGTCTGCGCTGAAATTCTAATCAGTTGCATATCTCATCGCTGCAAACCCATGGTGTAAATTTCACTTGATTCGGATGCTTCCTTCAGGGTGTTGCATTTACGGTGGCCAGCAGTGTAGATGACTTGATGCCAGACGGACTCTATTTGCCTATATGTCTTGAATTTAGGAATTAGCTTTTTATATTAAATAGGACACACGCAATTTAAAGGAGGGCTTGGATTCTATGACTCCACTTCTTGGCAGACTCCTTGGGGTTCTTAGACACGTAAGGCCTGCTAGACCTAAGACTCACACCCCTGGGCTGTTAACGGCTACAATTAGCGTCGTCTCATCGGCGAAATCGCGTTCCACTTGCCCATTACCTTACACTCCGGCATCCACTCTCACTTCATTTTTGAACCCAACTACGCCACCTGATACTAAACTTGCTGTCTTCTTATATACTGAAGTTGAACAAAAACATTGAAACACCGCGAGAAATGCATCCTTTAACATAATTGCAGATGCTAGTCAAACCTTTAGGTTACGCTGTTTTATTTCACCAGGAAGTTGCATGTGTTGTTCGTGTCCAGAAAGGTGTTTTGTGTAATTATGAATGCAACATATCGGAGCTAAATGAATTCGAGCGTGGGCAAGTTATTGGTGCTCGTATCCAAGGTGCTTACGTAAACAAGGTAGCTGAAATGCTTCGCTTTCAGGAGCCACAGAATCGAAATGTTATACCGCGTACAGGGAAAGCAGAAAAATATCATCCGCTAAGTCACAACGCGGACGACAGCGTGTGTGTATTGAGTGATTCTAACAGACGGTCATTGAAGAGGACTGTGAAAAAAAAAAGAGGACAACAACTGCAAAACTCACTGTAGAACTGGATGTCGCACTCGCGAATGCTGTCAACACCAAAACAAGAAGAAGGGAGCCCCACAAGCAGAGAAATGAAGGGCGAGCTGGAAGTCCAAAACCTCTCATCAGTGATGCAAACACACTTAACTGGAAACGAGGCGCCGAAGCCACAAACCCTGGACTATGGAGCAATGGAAAAATGTCGTTTCCTCGAATCAATCTTGTTTCGCACTATTTACGACACCTGACCGAGATTAAATCCCAAGTGAAACGCGGCGGAGGTTCGTTGATGATTTGGGTAGGAATGTTGCGGTATTCCATGAGCCCCATGGGTACTTTGCAAGGTGACGTCACTACCAAGGATTATGTGACCACTTTTGCTGATCCGGTCCGTCCCATGGGACAATGTTTGTTCCCCAATGGTGAAGTTGTGTTCCAAGACGAGAGGGACCCTGTTCACACAGCTCGCATCGTTCATTAATGGCTTTGTGAGCACGAGAATGAATTGTCGCATATAGCGTGGCGACCAGTCACCATATCTCAATGTTCTTGAGCCTTTGCGGTCTATATTGTAGAGAGAGGTGCGTCATTGCTGTCCACCTCCATCATAGTTACCAGAACTTGCCGCTATTTTGTAGAATGAATGGTATGTCGTTCTCTTGCACACCTCACAAGTCATGTACGTACTCGTGCCGAAACGACTGGTAGCTTGTTTGATTGACAACGGGTTTTCCACACCATATTAGGTACGTGTAATATTTTTGACGTTTCCATATTTTTGTCCACCCCATGATGTGCTCCGTGTCATTACAGCGTACTTCACTGTCCGTATATTTGTATTGAAATCAGTGTACTAGGAACAGTGACCTCTCAACTGGCGCGTGGATTCGAGCCACATATATGGGTCATGTAATGTCTTGCAAGCAAAATGCTGCACATTAAGCTATTCAAGCCAGTCCAGTTAACATGTACATGTATACTGCTCATGTCACCCTAGCGTGCAACACGAAGACTATTCAAGAACAGTTCTATTCACTCTCACCGGCGAAGCACTGGTGCTGATAGTTTCCTCTACCATCAGCATTCTAACAGACTACGTCTGGATCGAAGCCCACAGTACTAGCAAGCATTAGCAACTTCGAGTTAGTAATTAAAACTGTTGACACAACCACCCAGTAATGACCTCTAATAATTTCTATATTTCCTCATAGTTTCTTCCTAAATGTGATAGGTACATTTGTGATGTGTAGTCGCCAGTGTATAACAACTATCTATTTTTATTTTAATGGACGAACCCCTATCCTTGAAGCCACAACTGTCAGTTACACTAAGGGAGAAATGTATGCACCACCTGTCTGTGAGTCGTGCAACACTTTTTCTGTGTACCATCGTATTTTAACTGTTTGTGAATTACGTTTTTGAAGTCGAGGAGACGCATTGCTCAAAAGAGTCTTGAAAACTCCCTAAGAATCACATTCAGGCCAGCCATTACAGCGAAACGAGTAGTGGTCAACCGACGCGTGTATTCGTTGTGTGCCTGGCTTACCTCCATGTCTCACAGTCTAACGCACTGTGCATTAATCGTAAGAGCGGGCCAACGAGATCTTATAATAACAATAAGTTTTTCTCCTTCATTATGTCTTTCGAACTAACTCTTAATGTAACCGGTTGCGTTACAGAGGAATGGCTTATGGGGGATTTAAATTACTAGCCCTTAAATTTTCAAAGCCAGGAAGGATAGCAAATAACTAAATTTTACTCATTTTCCATGTTCAGTACGATAGAATCGATACGTAATTAAATTTGTAGGTGATTTACATGGAAATCTGGGTGCGAAATTAAGTGCACAGAGCTGCCACCTTTAGCAGAAACAATGTATCTAACCGATACAGGTCTATTGTCAGAGATCATCAATCGTACGAGGGCTGTTCGGAAATTAAAGTCCAATCTTGTGCAAACTGGAAATCACAGTCAAAATCCAATGAAGTTTTTCATAGATGTGTTGGGCAGTGTCTCTAGTATGCCCGTCGATAGCGTCACATCGACCTTTTCAGTTCTGAGCGCACAGTAAGCTCATAAAGATGCCTAGAGAACAGTGTCTCCCGCCAAGTAAGAGGACCTGGTGAGAGGTTGCGCCTGATTTCATGCAGCCCACATAACATTATTGTCATGCACTTCCTTCTTCATGACAATTCTCAGCCGAAATCTGCAGGGGGAATGAAGACGCTCCTCCGGCGTTTTCTATGGATGTGTTTCATTATCCACAATATAGCCCGTTAATTGTCTCTCTCTGAGTTTCATTTCTGCTCACATGAACGGCTGGATATGAAGACAACATTCTGGCACAGACAACGAGCTGTAGATCAGTGTAGAGAATTGGTGGGAAGTACAGGCGGCTGCCTTCTATGACAAGGGTATTGGTAAGTTTGTAGAATGCTACGACAAATGTCTAACTCGGAGCGACGACTATGCAGGAAGTAGCTGGAAGGTGTAGCTAAATATTGCAAATGAAACATTTTTGGTTTTCACAGCAGTTTCCATTTCGCGATAAATCGGATCTTACTTTCCGAAGAGCCCTCGTAGTTACAGCTGAGTGATGTGCCTGTCTCTCGGTATCTCATGACCAAATGTTTCCTGTGCGTGACAGTTCTGGAGAGCGCACTAGCAGGACCAGCACAGCATTCTTATGTTGAAAGAAAACTTCATGAAGACCTCGAGATACGGCACGTTTGCCAGTCTTACCACGTAAGAAATGTAGCCGTTCTCCGTAATTTCGTCTATGCGACCTAGAGATAATCGTGTTGTGTACTCACGGGTAGACCATATCATCATACAATACTGTATGTTTGGCCCATAAAACGGTGAGGAATCCAGCCCGGTAAGGTTCGACTCCTAGAAGCTCCCAGTTACGAATATATCCATTGCGATGCTGCATGCTTAACAGAAACTCATCTATAAAGACTATGTGGTGCCTCTTCTGTATCCAATGTTACCATTTACCGCACTACTCTCGGTGTCCCTGTCTCTGCTGCCATGTCAAGGGAAGACGCATCAATGGTTGCCGTACTGACAATCGGTGGTGTTCTCGACATTGTCACACTGTCTATGTGTATAGCTGTCTAGCAGCAAGAAGCCCATTTCCTGGCTCAAGATATGTGACGTACAATCCTGCAAGGCCAAGCGAACAATACGTCTGTCCTCTCGCGTGCTAGTCGCATGGGGCTGCTGAGATTCAGCATGACCTTCCAGAGCTCCTGAACCCATCCAATCCACACTGACATGGCAGTCGACGTACCGTTATCAATACTAGCAGGGACATCGTGGAACGATACACTGAAGTCTCCATAGGCGACAATCCTGCCGCAGTAGAATTCCGACGTTTCTCATTCTCAAACGAGGCACAACTCGATCTTCTCATAATCAAACATGATTTCTGAATGCGAACATGGTATGTAATCTTGTCTTGTATACGGAATGCCGTAGATTACGGGAACATTTGAAGTCGATGATAGTAGCCCTTTAGATGATCAATAAGTGGAGCGGAGCTAAGTGTGTGGTCGCTGGGTCGCTGTGACTGTGTCCCTCGCGCAGTCGAGTTCCTTATCACACGCATTCAAAACGTAGGTTTGCAACCTTGAAGATACCCGTTTGGCTTTGGAAAAAAGCCCAGTGGGCGTGAATTGTCCGTACGTTCCCTACAAAACAGTGCAAGCTGCAATGGTAAGGAGTCCTCGTCGTTTAATGCGAAAAATTGTCTCGTCATTGGGGCTCGCATGTCGGAGCGTGCAAAGAACACTCCATAACCTTTAACTTCGACGTTACAAGCCGCAGATTCTTCAAGAACTGATTAGTTGGTTGGTTGTTTTTGGGGGAGGAGACCAGACAGCGAGGTCATCGATCTCATCGGATTAGGGAAGGAAGGGGAAGGAAGTCGGCCGTACCCTTTCAAAGGAACCATCCCGGCATTTGCCTGGAGCGATTTAGGGAAATCACAGAAAACTTAAATCAGGATGGCCGGACGCGGGATTGAACCGTCGTCCTCCCGAATGCGAGTCCAGTGTGCTAGCCACTGCGCCACCTCGCTCGGTTCCAAGAGCTGAAATCAAATGATTCTGTACTGGGTCTACAATTTTGTGAAAATTTGTTGGCTGAACTCTGTGACGATACCTGCTACACTGAAACATTTACGTTGCTGCATAGTTTACAAGCTGCAAAATTTACGATTGTAGCACATGAATTTCATTGATTGCGCAGTCGTAATCAGCTGAACGTGTTGCGGGCTTTCCAACCGGGTAAAAGTTTCCTTCCGTAAGAAGCACCCGCACGGCAGCCACAAATCGCGAATCGGCTCCGCTGGACAACGGGATCAGTCACGCAGAAGCTGCCGTCCCTCTGCGCTTCTTTATTCACTGTCTCCAGCTTCCCGGCGAACCATCGTTCCGCTGGGGCGTCGCCAATACCCCGGCTTTCGCCGTTCACGCCCGGAAGGAGCCGCCGACGACGTAGTCGCCGCTTGCACAACCAGTGCTGCAGTCTAGCGCGTTTCCTCTTTGCTACACTTCTGTCGGGAAATTTCCCTGTCTGGCTATTCACATTCACTTCCCACACTCGCATTCATGCAAGTCTTCCAGTCCAAACTGTATACCAGTTTTTTTTTTTCGGAGCATGCTTATCAATTACGCATTCGATAGGCCTAGCTGGGCAATGAATCCACCTTCTTCAGTGCGGATGCACAAATACGTCAGCCTCCTGTGAGAATCTCAGAAGAGCGAATATGGAGGATATAGACAGGGACAGTGGATAGGTTATCTTTCCATCTCCATCTTCAATTTACATATATGCAGTTATGCTTAGCAATATGATTTAGCAATCATATACAACCGATCGCTCGATGAAGGATCCGTACGTAAGGACTAGAAACTTGCACAGGTGACAACAATACACAAGAAAGGAAATAGAACTAGTCTTCTGAGATAAAGACCCATATCACAGAAATCAATTTGCTGTAGGATTTTGGAAAGTATCCTTCACTTTTGTGAAACGTAGCTGGCTGTACATTTACTCGAAGATATGAGTGATATCGAAAGGAATCTCAAATTTATTCCAATTTTCCTGCATTTCCAGAAGACTGTTGACACCGTTCCTCAGAAGCGGTTTCTAATCAAATTGCGTGCCTATGGAGTATCGTCTCAGTTGTGCATCCGGATTCGTAATTTCCTGTCGTAAAAGTCACAGTTAGTAATAACTGACGCGAAGTCATCGAGTCAGACAGAAGTGGTACACTGTTCGTAATCCTTTTAAACAATTCAGAAGACAGTCTGAGCAGCCCTTTTAGGTTGTTTGTGGGTGACGTTGTTGTACCGTCTACTTAACTTATCAGAAGACACAAACGATTTGCAAAATGATTTAGACAGGAACATCTGCATGGTGTGAAAAGTGGCACTTCACCCTAAACAGCAAAAATCTACGAGGTACTGCACTTAATACTAAAAATATTCCATTAAATTTCGATTGCACAATAAATACAGAGATTTAAAGTTTGTAGATTCAACTAAATACCTAGAGTTTACAATAAAAAACGATTTAAATTGAAAGCATCACATAAAAAAATGTTGTGAGGAAGGCGAACCAAAGACTACGTTTTATTGGCAGAACACTTTTAGGACCTAACAGATCTACTAAAGGGACGGTATGCACTACACTTATCCATCCTTTTCTGGAGTACTGATGCGCAGTATGCGATATTTACCAGATACCAGATAGGATTGATGTCTGATGTCGAAAAAGTTCAAAGAAGAGCACGGCGTTTTGAATTAGCAGTTACTCCGCACTTTAGTTGTTGCTAATTTTCAGATAATGCTAGTGTCTGCATAGACATAGGCTAAGCACTTCAAGGATTTTATTAACGTACGTATAAGGAAGGTGATGCCAATGAGGTATGGATATCGGACAATAAAAAATACTTACAAACTGTTACGTAATCTACGTGATAAGATCTATTATGTAGTTAGAGGGCAAATAGTAGCGTACTTGTTGTTTCATCACAAATTAACTAACAGTGATATGAGTTTACGCGATTCGGGGAGGAGCACGGGCCTCGGATCGATTCCGTCCGGCGGATTCATGAGGAGGACCGTTGTGTTCATCAGGCTGGATGTAGTGTTTCAGTGGTTTCCTATATCCGACTAGGTGAATACCAGGCAGGCACCCACGTCCCTCCTCTCTTATACGATTTACAAACATTTCGAAAACGTTCACGCACTTCCCGGTGGGATAACACTAACAGCGGACAGACGGGTTGTGGTCCACTAAATTTCGGGCATGCAGCCGCGCAAATAAAATTTGCTCCGCTGATATTTCGGCCGCGTATCGTCCGACCATCCTCAGAGTGAATCATAAGATTGACGACAAGGTGCCAAGCGCCGCCTTATATGCTCCACCGCGGCGGTACCGCGCATGCAGGTCACATATGCTGCTCGGCGGCTAAGTATGGTACACCACTTTCGTTCCGGTGGCGGAGAAGGGGGCGTCAAATTGTCGACTCCGTGAAGATAAGGGAAAAGAGCAGTAAAAAGAAAACAATTTGCATATCTTCGTCCACAATAAAGGAAGAGGACGACTTATACATAAGCTATGTAATTACAGCTACTGGGAACATAGGCAACGAGAATACTCAGATCACATGTAAACTTATAGTTTTAATTAGCATACTACTTTCAAGGATAGTTGTTGTGCTGTTCCTTTTTAATAGAATGAAATGCGAAGCTTGTGTCTTTTCTCATTGCACCCACCCAACGGAAGCAGTTAGAGAATTTTTCATCTTTCTCACGTTCTCCGTTCGATGTTTGAGTGCTTAGGCAAGTTAGTATCAAACATATTTCTTTCTCGGTGGAATTTGTGCTGTGGATCTCACAAGCACGCATTTTTTCTGTATGTACATTCTTTTATTACCCTAATATATTCTCTACCGACTACTCAGTAACCCGTACAGTTCACATCAACAACAAAAGAAAATCGCACACAAAACAACAAACGAGAGTTGTGCTACGAACGTCGAAGTGCAGAGAGCACGAAACTCCTTCGTTGGTTCGCTTGAAACTTTCCCGTCTCCTCTATATCTCTTTTGTAACGCAACCTTCCCTTCTACAATAACCTATGAAACCTTCCATTAGGTTTTCTATCTCTTGCATAATGATAACAAATGAAATCTTCCCTTTGAAATTAATTCTGTTTCTCAATAATAATAAGTGCAATCTTCGCATATAAATTTAAATGCTGCTTATTAAAAGTGATTTGATGATTATTTCGACGAAACATAGTTTCCTGCAATAGCCCAAAACTGTTCCTTACCTTTTTTACTGTTACTGGATGGCCATCTGATTGCTACATCGAACTGCGACGTGAATATACTTACTGTGTTTTACTATATTAGCTGCTGGTGGGCTGTCATAATAAGTGGCTGTATTTATTACCAAAACTGACGTTTTTCTTTAATAGCAAAGCTGACGTTATTCTTTAATTAATTTGACTGAAGTTACGTAATTCATAGTTAAACTTTTTCTTGACAACAATAAAATTTTGCAAAGTTTTGCGTTGATGATTTTTTGGGATGGATTATAATCAGTAATGCAACATTGCTGACAAAATTTAGTTATATTCTGAAAACTATTCTTCAAATATTTAATGTTGGTAATGAAATGATTTTACAAACGTTCAAATGGGACTTACTTTTTACATTAATCTTACAACTAGCACTGCGTAAACATACCTTCAGTAGTCTTGAGTTCCTCAAAAAAAAAAAAGAATATATAATTCAATAATATTAGTTCCTCTTATGATAATAGTTAGCTGATGTCTCTGTACATCCGTTTATAATCTCTTGTGGCTGGCAGGCACACCGCTCCTCTCAACCTCTCGCTTCAGACCTGCTACCGACTCGCTTCACATCTCGCTTACTGCTGACTTCCTACGAACGCTAAAGTGCGGTATCTCCCGCCAACAGTGCTTTCTGGTGTTCTGGTGCACACATTCCCTGCTACCATTACAAAATGTATCAATTCGCGGCTTTTCCGCTCTTTACTTAAAATGTATCCATACGTGGTGTCTCCCGCCCGTTTTAAAATTATATCAATGTGCGGTCTCTCCCGCCAACAATATTTTGGTGAGGACGTTCCCTGCTACCACAATTATTTCCAAAATGACAAATATTAATTATTCCTACTTAATCCTACTAATAAAATATAAAATATAAACATCTTTCATAAATTGTGGTTTGACAATAGACAATGCAAATATACACGTCTTACACGCTTAAAGACGTTAGCCAGTGGTTCACAATCCTGCAACTGAATGTAGAACCTTACATTACAGAACGCTGTTCATTGGCTCTCGCTCGCTGTTTACACCGCGGAAAATCCTCGTTCGCTGACGCTTGGTCGATTGCATTCACTCCGGAGTAAACCAGGCTTTAAAGTGAGCAATTTATACTAAAACTTTTAGTGTCTCTTGAAGCACGCACTTTGTGACGGCGTCAGGTTTCGTTGTAAGTGAATTTTAGATGCTGAAACAAAATACGCTTGCTACGAACACTTGTGTGTATGGATCGTGTGGAGATTCGTCGCAAATCCCAACACTGTTTCGAGGCGGCGGTCATCACTCCAGCTGGCTGCAGAAAGAGATGTCAAATTAATGCGGCGGTGGACAGTTTAGCACACGTGAGCGTACGTCGGCTCTTCCGCTGCGACGGCGGCAGGTGGACGCGCTGTGGGAGCCCGCCAAATATTGACACGGCTGGCTGCGGCGCCGTGTTTTAACGCTGGCGAACGAGCGATGTAGATCAACAAACTGCGGAATGTCCACAGGGCGGAGCAGACAAATCACACAGTCTGCGAGCGGTGAGCGCTGCGGGTCTCGCTCCGCAGCGAACGCCGAGGCCGTCAGTAGTGCTACGAATACTCACTTAATTACTCCACAAAGTGTGTCAGGAACTACAGACAGTATACACTGTGGCGACAAAAGTAATAGGAACCTCCTAATATCGTTTCGGGCCTTCGTTTGCGCGGCGTAGTGAAACAGCATGACATGGACTCAACAAACCGTTGGAAGTCCCCTGCAGAAATACTGGGCCATGCTGCCTCTATAGCAACCCGTAATTGCGAAAGTATTGCCGGTGCAGGATTTTGTGCGCGAACTGATCTCACGATTACGTCCCATAAACATTTGGAGGGTTTCATGTCGGGCGATCTGTGTGGCCACACCAATCGCTCCAGTTGCCCAGAACGTTCTTCAAACCAATCGCGAACAGTGGTGCCCGGTGACATGCTGCACTGTCATACATAAAAATTCCATCGTTGTTTGAGGACATGAAGTCCATCAATACCTGCATATGGTCTCCAAATAACCGAACATAACAGTTTCCAATCAATGATCGGCTCAGTTGGACCAGAGGATTCCGTCCCCACACCATTACGGAGCTACCACCAGTTTGCGCACTACCTTGTTGATAACTTGGGTTCATGGCTTCGTTGGGCGTGCGCCACACTCGAACCCCACTGTCAGCTGAATCTGGGACTCATCTGAGCATGGCACGGTTTTTCAGTCGTCTAGAGCCCAACCAATATGGTCACGGGCCCAAGAGAGCCGCTGCAGGCGATGTCGTGCTGTTAACAAAGGCACTCGTGTCGGTCGTCTGCTGTCGTAGCCCATTAACGGCAAATTTCCCCGCACTGTCCTAACAGATACGTTCGTCATACGTCCCACATTGATTTCCGCGGTTATTTCACGCAGTGTTGCTTGTCTATTAGCCCTGACAACTCTACACAACCGCCGCTGCTCTCGGTCGTTATGTGAAAGCCGTCGGCCACTGAGTTGTCCGTGGTGGGAGGTAACGCGTGAAATATACTATCGTCGGCACACTCTTGGCACTGTGGATCTCGGAATATTGAATTCCCTAACGATTTCCGTAATGGAATGTCCCGGGTTTCTAGCTGCAATTAGCATTCGGAATTGAGAGTCTGTTAATTGCTGTTGTGCGGCCGAAATCACGTGGGCAAACTTTTTCACATGAATAACCTGACTACAAATGACAGCTCTGCCCTTTTATTCCTTGTGTACCCGATACCACCGCCATTTGTGTACGTGAATATCGCTATCCCTTAACCTTTCTCACATCAGTATACAGGGTGGTCCATTGATCGTGACCGGGCCAAATATCTCACGAAATAAGCGACAAACGAAAAAACTACACAGAACGAAACTTGTCTAGCTTGAAGGGGGAAACCAGATGGCGCTATAGTTGGCCCGCTAGATGGCGCTGCCATAGGTCAAACGGATATCAACTACGTTTTTTTAAAAATAGGAACCCCCATTTCATTACATATTCGTGTAGTACGTAAAGAAATATGAATGTTTTATTTGCACCACTTTTTTCGCTTTGTGATAGATGGTGCTGTAATAGTCATAAACATATGGTTCACAATTTTAGACGAACAGTTGGTAACAGGTACGTTTTTTTAAATTAAAATACAGAACGTAGGTACGTTTCAACATTTTATTTCGGTTGTTCCAATGTGATACATGTACCTTTGTGAACTTATCATTTCTGAGAACGCATGCTGTTACAGCATGATTGCCTGTAAATACCACATCAATGCAATAAATGCTCAAAATGATGTCCATCAACCTCAATGCACTTGGCAATCCGTGTAACGACGTTCCTCTCAACAGCGAGTAGTTCGCCTTCCGTAATGTTCGCACATGCATTGACAATGCGCTGACGCATGTTTTCAGGCGTTGTCGGTGGATCAGGTGAACTTGCGGGCCATGGTATGGTGCTTTGACGACCAATCCACCTGTCATGAAATATGCCATTGAATACCGCTTCAAACGCACGCGAGCTATGTGCCGGACATCCATCATGTTGGAAGTACATCACCATTCTGTCATGCAGTGAAACATCTTGTAGTAACATCGGTAGAACATTACGTAGGAAATCAGCATACATTGCCCCATGTAGATTGCCATCGATAAATGCCGCACCATACATTAACCCACCAGGGTCGCTGATGGTCCACTTGTCGCAGCCATCGTGCATTTTCCGTTGCCCAATAGTACATATTATGCCGGTTTACGTTATCACTGTTGGTGAATGACGCTTCGTCGCTAAATAGAACGCGGGCAAAAAATCTGTCATCGTCCCGTAATTTCTCTTGTGCCCAGTGGCAGAACTGTACACGACGTTCAAAGTCGTCGCCATGCAATTCCTGGTGCATATAAATATGGTACGGGTGGAATCGATGTTGATGTAGCATTTTCAACACCGACGTTTTTGAGATTCCCGATTCTCGCGCAATTTGTCTGCTACTGATGTGCGGATTAGTCGCGGCAGCAGCTAAAACACCTACTTGGGCATCATCATTTGTTGCAGGTCGTGGGTGACGTTTCACATGTGACTGAACACTTTCTGTTTCGTTAAACAACTTAACTATCCGGCGAACGGTCTGGACACTTGGATGATGTCATCCAGGATACCGAGCAGCATACATAGCACACGCCTGTTGGGCATTTTGATGACAATAGCCATACATCAACACGATATCGACCTTTTCCGCAATTGGTAAACGGTCCATTTTAACACGGGTAATGTATCACGAAGCAAATACAGTATGCACTGGCGGAATGTTACGTGATACCACGTAGTTATACGTTTGTGACTATTACAGTGCCATCTATCTCAAAGCGAAAAAAGTGGTCCAACTAAAACATTCATATTTCTTTACGTACTTCACGAATATGTAATAAGAAATGGGGGTTCCTATTTAAGAAAACGCATTTGATATCCGTTTGACCTATGGCATCTAGCGGACCAACCATTGCGTCATCTGGTTTCCCCCTTCAAGCTAGACAAGTTTCATTCTTTGTAGTTTTTTCGTTTGATGCTTATTTCGTGAGATATTTTGGCCGGTCACTATCAATGGACCACCCTGTATACTAGTGAGCCACAACATTGAAACCATCTGATTAAAACCATGTTCAACTATATTTGTAAATCAATAAAGCAAGATTCTGAGTGCTATCGATTCGACAAGTTCTTGGTAGGTTTCTGGAGGTATGTGGTACAAGACGTCTACGCACAGGCCACGCAGTTTGTGTAAATCATTGTCCAGTGGCGTGTGGTCGCGAAACTATCTCAGTAGCGTCCTAGATGTACTTATCGGCTGAGACGTCAAGCCCGTCAGTCCACTGTAGCAAGACTTTGGCCTTGTAAAATAGACAGTTATCCTGCTGGAAGATGCCATTACCGTCAAGGAAATCATCAAACATGAAAGGGCGCAGGTGTTCACGAATCCACACTTCTCATGGTTTCCTCAATTACTACAACAGGTCCGATTGGAGCCCAGATAAATGTCCCCTCCGTTGGACAACACCACGGTGAATAATACTAAGCGTCGCTCACCACATTGGATTCCGCATTGTCGCTAGATTGATTCTCAATTCTTGTCTGTTCCGCATACATGCTTTCCTTATCGCGTCGCGCGCCAACAGGCGGCAATCATTCCCGCAATGGCCAGTAGTCATCATGTTTTGAATCGTCAGTGTGTAACTATGTAGGCAAAGCTTTCATCACGCAGCCCAAAGTTGAGCGGATTGAAGTACATCGATACATAGAGCTAAATCTGCTGCTGACAAGGGCCACCTAGACTTTGAGATCAGAAATTTGAAAAATCTGTTTCGGAAGAATGACTATAGTGAACGAGATAGCCGTCTCTAAGAAACGAAAACATAAGGACACTCTGTCACCACAAAAGATCTGCCTGTAGCACTCCTTCCTTCCTACAGATCTACAACAAATAAAATGGATAGGGTCCTGGGAAGACATATTCAATCCGTTACCCGTTCTCCGATCTCCCAAGAAAATTAGAGAGATACTGCTTTCAGTAAAAAGACACCCTTGGTCTCAGTGTTCCTGGAGTTTATGACAGTCTTTGTGAATGCGATAGCAGTTACATTGTTGAATCGGTAAGAACGATTTCAGGATGGTGCATAGAACACTGAAGCCACATTAAAAATACAGTTTCTTAAAATTTGTTGATGCTCAGCCAGCATCATAAACAAACTTACAATAATATTTGATGAAATTACAATTTCATCCCATACAGCTATTATAATTCTGTCGTCAGAGAAGCCGTTGTGATCAATATGTGCAATAACAGCTTTAACCGGGACAGCGATGTGGTGTTTGGAAACGGTGGTTGATTCTGAAAGGTTGAATTGTCTGCAATCTAACGAAATTAACGTCGCTACTAATGTTCCTACGTCACAGGGTCGACATAACCTCTGAAAGCATACTGAAGTCCCGTTTCTTCGATACGACTCCATTATATAATTCATCTAAATAAATAAAGTACGATACAGCTCATAGATAACTCCTGATGATGATGACGACAGAGTAAGTCGTCGAAAGCTTGAGTGGACATACAAATCTGAAGTGGCAAATAACTCTCCATTCATTTATCTAATATAGAATGATCTTTACCCCATTTATTCTTACAAGTTCACCACAGAAATAAATACAGTAAACTTCCGATTACAGGCGTTGATGTGGACGCTAGACTGTACAGATAACTCAAAATCATAGATAATTCGAAATTCACGTTTTTACCGAAGCAACGCGTTTTCGTTTACCTGCCATCGTCCAGCACTTGAAAGCCGTCCGTAACTTCAGCAACAACAAAAAATGTTGTACAGGATAACACTCATTCTCGATGATCCATTTTAGATGGTACGGTATAACCGAGATCTATCGGCGTATAGGACACGAACCAACAATGCGTTCTTCTTGGCAATGTTTAAGAGTAAGCTTTCATTTTTCATCAACACAGACTAAGAATTCTTATGGAGTCCATCCCAGACAAACACACACTTTCCTTTACTATCAGCTTGAAGTAAGTTGGGAATTATCGACTTTAAGCTCACTGAAAAACGACTAGGCAAACATGCAGACAAGTAATTGCCCACGAACTCAATAAAAGGGTGAAGTCCCGATCATGAAACAAAAAATAAAATACTTCTTTTTACGTGTGGCCGAACTGTTCTAGGCGGTCGCAGGTTCAAATCCTGCCTCGGGCATGGATGTGTGTGATGTCCTTAGGTTGGTTAGGTTTACGTAGTTCTAAGTTCTAGGGGACTGATGACCTCAGATGTTAAGTCCCATGGTGCTCAGAGCCATTTCAACCATTTGAACTTCTTTTTATTTCTAGACATTACGAATAAATACAAACATAAGTTAAAAACAGTATTATTGACGTATGTTAAGTATTCACGTTAATAATGATACGTTGAGCATTTTTGTATCAAACTTTAATTTATTACGAATACTCGTACTGTCATCTGATTGGCAATCAAAATTAAATAGGCGTATTTTTATAAAAAATTATAAATCAATATTTGTTAATTAATATTTTAACTTTAAACTGAATTCAGATTCGCATAAAAAGTTAAAGATATGCTACGACTAGTGAGAATGGTCCAGCGAGCGACCATGAGATTAGAAGACCAGAAGACTACGCAAGCAGCTACTGACTGCCTTTTTAAGAAAAGTTCGAAATATTTTGTGCTTAACACCACTCGGAAATCTCTTAAGCAGATTTATTTGAGTGCTTTTCAGAAGTGCATCGTATTGCCTAATGAAAATGATGTCCAGACACTGAGTTTGAATTCCTGTACATACGAAAAAATCCAATGATATCGCATGAAGAAAATGGAACTATAAGGTCCCTTTGTAAGGAAATACGTTTTGCTACTTTCAAAAATATTTGTGTTTCAATCTGTAGTCGTTAAGAAATTCGTCTGAAAGACGTATTGGTCTTACGACAGCTAAACCGAAGAACAGGTTGCCGCGGTTACTCCTGGAGTCCCTGCGAGATTTATGAATACCACGCGGCGAACGACGCCGTCGGTTGGGTTGCCTACTTGTGAGGCTGAGCCAGGCGCTGGGGTGAGTCACGGAGGCCAGGGCGGCAGGACGCAGTGTCTAATGAAGCTTGCCGCGGGCCCGGCGCTGTCTCTATTTCTGGCATGAAAGGGCAGCCGCCGTCGCTACACCCTTTGCCGAGGCGGTCACTCCCCCTTACGCACCCACGTAACCAGGAACACGGCTGACGGCCACACTCTGACAAAGGCTAATGATAACTCCACGCGGTTCCATGGTTCCATCCACCTGTCGCAGTGAATGTCTGAATACACCGAGCTGACAAAAGTCATGGGACAGCGATATGCAAATATAAGGATGGCGGCAGTGATGCGTACACAAGGTAAAGAAGAGCACTGCATTCGTGAAGCTGTCACTTGTACCCCAGTGATAGATGTAACAAGGTTTTCCGCGTGTTTATGGCAGCATGGCAGGAATTAACAAACTTTGAACCTGGAATAGTACTTGGAGCTAGACGCGTGGGACATTCCATTTCGGAAGTTGTTATGAACTTCAGTATTCCGAGATCCACGGTGTGAAGAGTGTAACGAGAATACCAGGTTTCAGGCATTACCTCTCACTACAAAGTAGTTGCCGATGACGTTCACTTAACGACCGAGTGCAACGGCGTTTACGTAGAATTTTCACTGCTAATAGAGCAGTAACGCTGAGTGAGAAATCAGTGCGGGAAGTATGACGGACGTATCCATTAGGACACTGCAGTAAAATTTGGAATAATGGAATGTGACAGTAGACGATCGACGCGAGTGCCTTGCACAACGCGACTTCATCTGCAGCGCCTCTCCTGGACTCGTGAACATATTGGTTGGAGCCTAGATTACTGGAAAACCTTGGCCTGGTCAGACGAGTGCCATTTCAGTCGTTAGGAGCTGATGGTGGGGTTCGCGTGTGGCGTATATCACACGAAGTCATGGACCCAAAATATCAACAAGGCACTGTGCAAGCTGGTGATGGCTCCATAATGGTATGGGCTGTGTTTACATGGAACAGAATGAGTTCTCTGGTCCAACTAAACCGATCATTGACTGGAACTGGTTATGTTCAGCTACTTGGAGAACACCGCAACCATTCATGGACTTCCTGTTCCCAAACAGTAACGGATTTGTCACCGGACCATAGTCGTTCGCGATTGGTCAGAAGAACATTCTGGACAATTGGAGCGAATTACTTGGCCATCCATATCGTCCGACATGAATGCCACCGAACGTCTATGGGGCATAATCGAGATGTCAGTTCTTGCGCAAAATCCTGCAACGGTAACACTTTCGCAAATTATGGACGGCTGTAGAGGCAGCATGCATTTCCAACGGCTTGTGGAGTCCATGCCACGTCGAGTTGCTGCACTACGCCTGGAAAAATGAGGTCCTATGCGATATTGGGAGCTATCCAGTGACATTTATCACGTCAATATATAATCGCTGTGAGCTCGGGAACATATAAAACGTCATTTGCAATAACACAGGATCATCATGGTCGTGTTCTTCAGTCCGAAAACTGGTTTCATGGAGCTCTCCAAACTAGTCTATCTTCTGCAAGCCTCAGCATAACTAAGCACCCTGTGTCAACTTGAACATGCTTACTGTGTTTAAACTTTGGTTCCCATCTACAGTTATCACCCTTCCGGTCTACCCCTTCACTCCCTCCCTTCACACATGAATTTCCTGCTGCTGACAAACTGACGGACCTTTGATGACTCATGATGTGTCCCTTCTTATAATAAAGTTGTGTCATAAATTTCTTTTCTCCCCGGTTAGATTCAGTACCTCCTCATTATTTTTCCGTTCTACCCATCTAACTCCCGTACAAGACTATAAACAAATTCTTTCAAGAAAGGCTTGCTAGCTCTTAAGTTTATATTCGATGTTCAGAAATTTTCCCGAAACCCTTTTCTCGCTGTTGCCATATTGTATTTAGTACTCCCTTTACTTCGGCCATCGCCGGCCGGGGTGACCACGTGGTCTAGACGCTACAGTCTGGAACCGCGCGACCGCTACGGTCGCGGGTTCGAATCCTGCCTCGGGCATGGATGTGTATGATGTCCTTAGGTTAGTTAGGTTTAAGTAGTTCTAAATTCTAGGGGACTGATGACCTCAGAGGTTAAGTCCCATAGTGCCCAGAGCCATTTGAACCATTTGAACTTCGGCCATCGTTATTTATTTTGGTCCCGAAACAGCAAAACTCATAGAGAGCTTTTAAAGTCTCTTTTCCTTATTTTATTCTATGAGCATCACCTGAGTTGATCTGGGAGGATTCCAACAGTTTAGTTTTACTTGCGTTGATATTGCTATTACAACCTCTTTTCAAAAGACTATGCATTCCGTTTCATTGGCATTACTCTCGTTTTTTATTTGCTCAAAAGAATTTTTGCTAATAATGTGGAACGACATAATATTAAATTTAAAATTGTAAAATCCATGTTTTTAAATATTAGGAAGCAGGTCTTTAAATATGGAATAAATGAAATGAAATGAAAATATCCATTTCATTCAACTGCATCTGTAAGTCCTTTGCCGTCTTTGACAGAATTATAATGTCATTGGCAAACCTAAAATTCTTTATCTATTTTTCACTGAACTTTAATTCCCTTTCCAAATTTCTCCTTGGTTTTCTTTACGGCTTGCTTAGTTTATAGATCGAATAACACCGGGGAGAGGCTACAACTCTTTCTTACTCAACTTTCCACTACTTCTTCCCTTTCATGCCTTCGATTGTGGTTTCTGTACAGGTTTTTACTCCCTATATTTTACCCTCCTACATTGAGAATTTCAAGAAACAACATGTCAAAAGCTTTCTCTATACCTAGGAAAGCAGAAATGTATGTATCTGAGTTCTGACCATTCTGTCAGACGTGCACAGCCTAATCATTCAGACGGACGTTAGCAGGCGACTCCAATTCACATATGTCTTCAGGTTGGGTTTCATTAGGAATCGCTGCGCTCAGCGGCTGTGAAATGATTATAATCAAGGAAGAACACAGCAAACATTCGCGTATCAGTCCATGTTTTATTGCGTATCCAGATAGATTTCAGATACAGTATAACCATCGTCACTACTAAAAGGAGTAAGAAAACATAGAAATCAGACATTGGAAATGATGATATCAAGAAGCATTTAGCAGTTGTACAGATTGAAGATTACGTGGTTAGACAAAAATATCGTTTAGGAGCGAGTTATTTAGACTCAAAAAGCTTGTATATGCATATCTTGTTACGAGGACCTTAAACTGTCCAAAGCTCAATTCAGGCCGAGGATGCTGTTTACAAGCCTATACAGAAATCGCAATTTGTAGCAAAGGAAGAAATGACAGTGGTATACAAAGTGCCCTCCACCGCACATTGTAAGGTGGTTTGGAGAGTATAGATGTAGATGTAGACGTAGATTTTCATACTGGTGACAAATCGAAAGGCACCATGTATATATATTGCGAGAATTACTACCATTTACCACATATACGCGCATTTACTTGTATGACTTACGTGTTACATGGTGCCAAAAATTCAACATGTGCTAAATCTGTTTCAGCGTTTCGTGACTGGGTACGCTGTTTAATTCACTTGCGAATCAGGTGAGAGAAGATGAACAAGTGCATTGGTATCATCAGCAGGATGTAGCAACACAAACCGCACACGTTACACTTGCGACCTTGGCTCGGGTTCATAATGTAATCAATGAGCAAAGGACAACATGTGAATGCAGGCTAATCTCTTGTCCTCCAATATGCCATGATACCTCTCCCTACGATCTTTGCCTGTAGAGCACCTGGAAAGGTCACATGTTATTACTAATCACACACTAGGAAAGCTACTGTAGGAAGCGGAAAACGATAGTGCTTTCATTCCTCAGACAGAGTTTTACTTACTCAGCACACGCACAGTCGACAAAACGAAACTGTCCTCATGTCTTGATAAGCTCGTGTGTCTTCGGTTGTGTACAGTTCGCACCCGTAGGACCGCAACACACACCAGCACCGGCGCCACATGTAACACACTTTTAGCTGTTTATTTGTTCCCGTCTTTTTCTAACGATTTTTCCTCTCATTTTGTGCAATTGTGTATAAGTACTGCATACTCGTTTACGTATGCACTGCAACATTTAACTTTTATCTGTTTGAAATGCCGAGATGTTTCTGTCTTGAATACACTGTCCAAGATGCTACTCCAGACGAGTGTGAAAATGAATGTGCGCAACGGAAAATACTGAACGCGAAAATGAAGATTTGGCCCTGTCTGACTACCCTCTGAAGCAGATCTTATGATCTCTTAATGGTGATATTTCCTCCTCGTTGCTCTTTAACATATAAATTGCGTAAATGAATGATTACGGGAACTAGTAACTACAAAATGATAAATGTTGATTCTGCTTATACATTTACTGTACTTCAATACCCCTTTTATATATTACAAATGTTTATAAATCAATATCCAGTGGAAATAAAGAGACACAAATGAATTTCCTAATTAATATTACTGATCAGTTGCCCAAATCTGCCCCATTTTATGGCTATGCGATCTAATATAAATAACGCGAGATGACTGACATCATCTACGTACCAAACATTAGAAGACAATACTTTCAAAGATGATCTACAGTGGTGTGCAACCTCAGTGGAAATAAAACTTACGTGATCACAGCTGTTTGGCTTTATAGCCCTAATAAGCCGAAGCAATTAGCAATATCACCGTATGTACTGCGTCCGGTGCGTCGGAGTGATGGTTCTCGTACACGTCTGCGACGATGGAAGAACTCCAGCCACAAAATAAAAAACTCTTTCAGACACTAAGACTGCAGAAGGCGGTTCTCTGACTAGTATAATCTAATACAGTCTTCTCCTCCCTGTGTTCTGCAGACAAGCAACGCGAGCTCCTAGCCACAAGGACGGAATTCAGATAACGTCTCTACGTGAGTATAGACAGAGGAAGTGATCTCAGTCACTGAATGCTGCGTACTCAATGACGACTCCCTACCGGAGGCGAAGTCCAGAGTCGTATAAGTTCGCAACAGTACAGTGCCTAACCGTTCTAACTATAAAATCTCTTGTGAGCAAAGACAGCAAGTCCGACTGTACCAACAAAAGCTGATACTAAGCAACCGTCAAACACGGGCGCTCAAAACGGAAGACTTCTTTCTCTCCACCGCTGGCTTTCAAGCAAAGCTCGGCTCCCCTCCGTCTTAACTGCAGGAGGCGAATCATATTCTCGAAACGACGGAATATTCTCCTTCTCTGCAGATTCTTCCGAACGCCGACCAACCATATTTTAGTCTTTTGTCGTCCAGCGCGGAAAGTTTGCGAGGAATTACCTATCCCCGTTAATTAGGAATTCATACAATGGCACGCTTCTCAGAGTAAAACCACACCTTTATTCCTCTCTGCTGCGTCCAAGATTTTCAGAGTTTCCAGTTGTCTTTCCGGCCCCGCTACAAAACCGGCCAGCCGCCACTCTATTGTGCTTCAGCGCTCAGGTGCCCGGACCTTCCGACCAGGGCGACTTGCTGTGTTAAGCAGGACCAACACACCTGTGCGTTCTTTTCCACCCAGGGCCTGAGTTACGCCTGCTGCTTCATTTCCACTGGCGTTCCAACTTCTACTAGTATAGGCAATCATTCATTACGCCGTTTTGATATTAAAGATACTCCATCACCTTTCGTGCAATAAGCGCTAACAACTATTTACAAGGTGTACGTGACAACGTCAGTATTCTTTAAAAATTCATATATACGATGTACAACCTATCAAATGATACTTATTCCGGTTGTAAATCACGGTAAAGTATGTAGAAGAGTGCCTGTAAGGTTCGAAATTATAGCCACCTTACAACTGATTATTATGAACATTATGAGCATCTACCTAATAGCCGATATGTCCAAGTTCGGCACGCATAACAGCAGCGATGCGTCATGGCATGAAAGCAATGAGGCCTTGGGGGGTCGTTGGAGTGACTTGGCACCACATCTGGACACACAAGTCACCTTATTCCCATAAATTTCGGGGAGGGGGGCGGTGAGCTCTGACGCCACGTTTAATCACATTTCAGTTCTGATATTCTTCACGGGTTTGCAGCCGGATCATGTCGTCGTCCAGACACAATATTTCGGCGGACCAGCTGGCCGCCATCTTCAGATGAGTTAATGCTAATGCACTGCCTCGCCGGAACTGAATTCCAGCCACAACGACGGAAACCTTTATACGCCATGAAGAGAGCACCGCGCGTGCGTGAGATGATGGGCAGCGCCTCACACGAAATTTCATAAACCCCGGGATACTTTTGAATCTGTTGCTTATTTACTCTTTGCGGGAAGTATATCATCCAAAATTTCAAAAAATTTAAGAAAACATAATATTAAAAGTGTTTTTACGCCGGTGGCCAAGACTGGAGCCCATCTTGGCTCAGTTAAAGATAATTTGGGCTTGAGGAGGCCCGGGGTTTATGAAACCTCGTGTCACTGTGGAAAGAAGTATATTGGTCAAACTATTCGAACTATTCAGGACCGGTGTGTGGAACATCATCGGCACACTCGGTTGTTCCAGCCTGAGAAGTCGGCAGTGGCGGAACATTGCATTAACGAAGGACACAGGATGATGTATGACAAGACACAATTGATCTCTCCTGCTTCTCGCTATTGGGAATGTGTTTTTAAAGAATCCATTGAAATTAGATTATGCAGTAATATTATTAACAGGGATAAAGGTTTTCCTCTAAGTAAGATATGGAATCCGATTTTGTTCGACATTAAACAACAACGGTCTTCTTTTCGAGCACTGGATTCTTCCAACTGGTGTTGTTGCGATTTATCGTTTCTGCCGTGTTCTCCCACCGGCGCGCTGCGTGTCTACTTGCCGCCTGGAGGCGCTGCCCATCATCTCACGGACGCGCGGTGCTCTCTTCATGGCGTATAAAGGTTTCCGTCGTTGTGGCTGGAATTCAGTTCCAGCGAAGCAGTGCATTAGCATTAACTCATCTGAAGATGGCGGCCAGCTGGTCCGCCGAAATATTGTGTCTGAACGACGACATGATCCGGCTGCAAACCAGTGAAGAATATCAGAACTTATTACGCCGGAAAAGTCTACGAAATCTCATTTCGGTTGAGTTCGATCGGATTCAGATCTGACGAGTTGGGGGGGGGGGAGGTGGGCAGTATATCAATTGGAACTCGCCACTGCGTTCCTGGAATCACTCCATCACATTCCTCGTCTTGTGACATAGCGCATTATCTTGTTGAGAAATCCCACTACCGTCGGGAAACATAATCGTCATGAAGGGGCGTACGTGGTCTGAAACCAGTCTACAATACTCCTTCGACGTCATGGTGCCTTGTATGAACTCCAATAGACCTATGGATGGACTCGTGCATGTTCCCCAGAACATCATGGAGCCGCCGCCAGCTTGTTTCCGTGCCGCAGTAGAGGTGTCAAGAAGCTGTACGACTGGAAGACGACGGATTGGCGCCCTCCCATAGGCGTGATGAATGAGGTATCGGGATTCATCACACTCTACCACTGTGCCAACGTCCAGTGCCGGTGGTCCCGTGCCCTTTCAACCGTAGTTGCCGATGTCATGGTGTTAACATTGGCACATGCGTAGGTCATCAGCTGTGGAGGTCCATCGTTAGGACTGTTCTGTGAAATGTGTACCCAGCATTAAAGTCTGGTGTTAGTTCCGCCACAGTTCGCAGTCTGTCCTGTTTTACCAGCCTGCCCAGCCTACGACGTCCGACATCTGTAATGAGGGATGGTCGCCCCACCACACAACATCTGGATATGGTTTCACCTGATCTCGCCACGTACTGAAGACGCTCACCACAGCACTCTTCGAACACCCGACAAGTCGTGCAGTTTCCGAAATGCTCATGCCGAGCCCGCGGGCCATCGCAATCTGCCCTCGGTCGAACTCAGATAGATCGCGTGCCTACCCCATTCCACATACCGACAACACACTCAATGATACTACATGCACCGAGCGTGTGTCTGACTAACCGTCATTCCTCGCCAGGTGACAATGCTATCGCCTGGACAGGTTTATGTCGATAGTATTGTAGGTCGGTGATCATAATGTTCTGGCCGATCAGTGTACGCGAATAAGAGCCGAATAGTTACGTTGTAGCCAGGTGGCAGCGCTTGATGATCTGGATTTCCCGAAAGTAAGTATGGTTCACGCCGCCTCAACACCATTTTTTTACATTGTATTGTTTGTTGATTATGTTGCACGTCTAACACGAATATAGCTGAGATATATCTAACTCGATAACTAACGCACTGCGCAACAGACGTGTACGTGACAAACAATCATACTACCACGCTGCCTCAGCATATGCTGGCCACGAGAGATAGCGTTGGTACTCGTGCAGCATAATGGTTTCAGTACATCGTTCCAATAAAGTGATCCAGTTCCAGCTTGGCAACTTATAGGTTCACACGAGTCGAATCGTTCAGCAACTGTTTTCGCAACGGGCTGACGTCGACCTGACCGACTGGACTGTTCGAGCGCCTGGCTTGAATTTCATTGAAAATGGACAAAATGAAGCGTCACGTGAACTTAAACTGGACGATATAGTCAAATCATTGTCAACGTTTGTCTTGTCCATCGGGAGGTCGTGCTTTTTCGAAACTGCTTAATCACTTTCGGATCATTAGACACGTCCAACAGAATTTTAATAAATACTGTTCCAGCTTAATGTTTTTTTTTTTTTCTGCTGCATCTGCTTTCCCGTTCTGCCTGCTGTTTCTGTGAATAGTGTTCAACTCTCTTTGGCAACTTGATTTGGACCTGGTTCTTTTCGAAGTGGAGAGTGATAGCGAGTTTTAATGTTCCCGAATAAAAGGGCAAAAGGGTTGCTGTTGAGTTTCGTGCTTACATTTGAGTGGGTAATTTGATAAAAAGTATGTCGTTACTAGTTTATTCGTTACGAAGAACTGAATTATTATTCTGTTAGTCAGCCTCTGCTACATTTGAAATACGATCTTCATAAAAGACAAATTTTTGCTAGAAGTCTGATCTAAAGTCACTTATTTCTCGATATATTAATATTTTCTCAGTCCTGTAAAACGAATTCCACTAAAATAACTTTGATAGATTTTCTTTAACATTTTGCGAGCTCTTTGAAACAGTTTGTTTAGTTCGTACTAAAATAATTCTCTTAAAGACCATAAATACTATTCACCATTGCAGAGACTCTACCACAGGAAAGCCGTTGGCACATACAGCGATGGGGACATACAAGAATACAATACTGACCATATGGCGGAAGCCAAGTCCAGTTCAACGAGTGACGAAATGGCACTTTGACTGTGAGCTTGTGGCACAGCGACGCGAACACCTTCTTTGGATCGCTTCTAGCGTTGCCAATGAAATGTCCAAATATAAAAGGAAATGTCCTGACCGACTAATCATCGCCCAGCCCAAACAACTACGGACAGAAACAAGAAACTTAGGGAAGTTGTTGACCTTATCCTGTAGGCGTTGTTTAAGAAGAGATTATCCGAAATTCCACACCTAAGGGGGTGAAGCTGGAGATGAAAGAATTTTTGAAAATATGTCGCTATTAAGGAAATTCTGAAGCAATAACTGCGAAAATTGGTATTTAGTTTCTCGGCCAAATATAAAAGAAATACATGCTTTAGCAATTTTGGCAATTCAATCAGTAAGGGGTAAAATAGTGGGTGAAAGTTTTTTTAAGAGAAATTATTATAAAAATACTACCAAAGGGCTGTTACAGCAACATCTACGGAAACTGGTATTTTATTTCTCGGTTAGAAATTTAAAAAAAAATGTTATACAAATAAATAGTACATAAATACACGTACCTTGGCACTACAATAAATGAGCAGTGAGATGTTTCGGGTGAGGTGAGAACTCGAATTGGAACAGCCAGGGCTGTCTTCAACAAGATGATTAACCTTTTCAAGAATCATGGCTTAGCAATGACGACGAAGATCAGACTTCTAAGCTGCTAGGTATTTTCCACCCTCTTCTATGGTGTTGAAACATGGACTCTGACAGAATCGATGGGTAAGTGACTGGAGGCTTATGAGATGTGGCTGTACAGGAGAATGTTAAGAATACGGTGGACAGCGCATGTCACAAATGTCGAGTTTCTACGAAGAATGAAGAAAGAAGTACTGGCCACCGGGAAAGCAAGAAAGATCCAGTACCTGGGACACATCATGCGGAACGACAGTAGATACCATCTCCTCCAGACCATCCTGCAAGGAAAAATACCATGGAAGAGAAGTTGGCCGGAGAAGAATATGCTGGCTTAAGAACATCAGAACATAGACCTCTAAATCATCTACATGTCCGAACGAAGAGACACCACGTGTAATTGGCACGTGTGTTACATATCATGTAAACTCAAGGTGGAAGCGATTGGGGGGGGGGGGGGGGGGGGGGAGGAAGGAATGTAAAGGAAAGAGACTATTGATATCAGCTGTATCGGGAATTTAATCACAATGTGAAACTTTGTGTCGGACCGGGATTCGAAGCCGAAATCTCCTGTTTACTAGGCAGTTGAGCTAACCAAATGGTTCAAATGGCTCTGAGCACTATGGGACTTAACATCTGAGGTCATCAGTCCCCTAGACCTTAGAACTACTTAAACCTAACTAACCTAAGGACACCATACACATCCATGCCCGAGGCAGGATTAGAAACTGCGACCGTATCGGTCGCAGACTGAAGCGCCTAGAACCGCTCGGCCATAGCGGCCGGCTGAGCTAACCACTGCGCCACCAGGACATAGTGTTTATCACAACTGTCAACTGTGCAGACTCGGCACTGCGAATGGGTGGCGCTAGGTGGGAACATGGGTCGACCTAGGGGAGTGCCGAGATAGTTGGCACAATTGTTGTGAACACGTATCCAGGTAACGCAGTGGTTAACACAAGTGCCTAGTAAGCGGGAGATCGCAGCTTCGAATTCCGGTCCGACACACATTTTCACTCTTCGCCGCTGACACTGCATAAAATCCAGATGCAGCTGACATCAGTAGTCCGATTCCTTTATTTTTCTTTCTCCCTCCCCGCCCCCCCCCCCTCTACCTTCACCTTCAATTTACATAAAAATATGTGTTTCAGTGGTTTTTTTGGGGCGGGGGGGGGGGGGGGGGGGGCGGGGGGGAATTTAATCCCTACAGCGTGACATACGGCATGAAAAATTTTATGAAAATATCTCCTCATATCAGAACATTTTTAAATCTAAATATATGAAAATTGGTATTTGCCTTCTAAGTAAATTGTATAAGGGAATGAAAGTTTCTATAGATATATCACCACAAGAACTCATAAAGCAGGATGAATGAAGACCTCCGACTTCAGCTAATATAATTTCTTTTTGGCGAGAAGTGGATTCAGAGATGATCATGCTTCTAAGGCCGTATTTAGAGTGAAAAGTTAGGAATACTTTACTGTTTGAGAACAACATAAAATTTCGATTAAAAAAGTCCCTGCAGTCGCGCTATTCATCTGTGTCCTCGATGGCTCAGATGGATAGAGCCTGTGCCATGTAAGCAGGAGATCCCAGGTTCGAGTTCCGGTCGGGGCACACATTTTCAGCTGTCCCCATTGAGGTATATCAACAACACCTGTCGGCAGCTGAGAGTTTCAATTAATTATCATTTATTCTAATGAAGCTACACGGTCATCAATGGTATCTGTTCTTTCGAGAACTATATATCTTCATATATAGTTAAAATGGCTACCCGGCCCTTGACCTTCGTCTGTGCGAATGCGCAGAGGTTGCCCGAACTCCTACGGGAATCGTCACTTTAGTGTGCGCGAGTAATGAGTGGATGGGCAAATATCTATTAGGAACATTACGTATGTAGATTGTGGACGGTTGGGAATGTGGGTCTCACGGGAAGCGTGCAAGGGATAAGTTCCTGCAGTCGCGCTACTCATCTATGTCCTCGATGGCTCAGATGGACAGACCGTCTGCCATTTAAGCAGGAGATCCCGGGTTCGAGTCCCGGTCGGGGCACACATTTTCAGCTGTCCCCAACACCTTTCAGCAGCTGAGGGTTTCAATTACTTACCATTTATTCTAGAGAAGCTGCACCGTCATCAGTGGTATCTGTTCTTTCGAGAATGGTCACTATCTTCATAAATAAAAATCTGTGCAACCGTATAGTTTACGCAAGCAGATAGCAGGCGCTTAGCTAGTCTCTATACGTATATACTGTATAAGGCAATGTTCTGACTGACTCGTCAACGCTCAGTCCAAACCGCTAATGACAGAAACTTGACATTTGGCCAGGATATTGATCTTATGCTGCAGGCATCGTTTAAGAAGGGATTGTTTGAATTGCACTCCCCAGGAGGTGAAATAGGGATGAAACGTTTCTCGAAAATATGTCGCTATTAATACAATTTTGAAAGCAGAGCTACGAAAATTTGTATTTTGATTCCTCACTCAGAAAAAATAATAATACATGTTTCAGCATTTTTGGAAAGTCAACCACTAAGAAGGGTATAATAGTGGGCGAAAGTTCTTTTTAATTAAATCATTGGTACAGAACTACTAATGCAGTTTTAAAACTGTGTCTGTGAAAGTTGGTATTTGACTTCTTGGTTAGAAATAAGAAACATATGTTTCCGTGTTTTTGGAAAGTTAACCCTTAAGGAAGTGAAGTAGTGGTGAAAGCTTCTAAGGAAATATCACCACAAGAACTCAAAAGGTAGGATTAACAACAACTTCTGATTTCAGCTAACAGAATGTATTTTTGTTCAGATCGGCATTCGGAAAAGACCATGATTCTACAACCTTAATATGCGAACAGTTTAGAAGGTGTTGCGAATTGTTAACAACATAAAAATTCTATTAAAGAAAAACAAAAACGAAAATCTTTGCGGACAATACAGTCTATGCAAGCGAAGCATCGGCCGCTGAGCTGTTTACCACGTATTTTGCGACAGCTGTTGATACTCTGCACTTCCGAGTATAATGTTTAACTGGTATTAATTTCCTATGTAGTCTATGGTACGTCTCGCTGGTATGACAGTATCTTGCCGCTTCAATGGAACAGTGGCATTAACGGGGCGAAAGTGTTGCCACAAATTGTGACCTGGCTGTGCACGCCGAGAATGCTCGATGTGGGACTTAATCGTTTTCCGTGCGAACAGCTTTGTTTGATCAACTGTTCCACGCAACCTGTTCAAAACCGCTATTAGTGCCAGTATGCGAACTCTGCAACTGGCAGCAGCCTCGAGATTCGCTCTTACCCACTACCCGCAATATGTCAGTAAGCCATATCGTAGCAGTCTAACAATGTTAAGCTACAGAGTAGTATTACATAACTATGAAAAAAAATTAAATAAACTATTATGTAAATATTTTAACTAAAAGAAGGATGGTGAAAAAGCGTCAAGGACAAGAAATTAATGATATAATACAATATAATATTCAATTAAAAGTACTTTTATTCAGAAAATCTTCTTAAGCTAACGATAAAATTTAAGCTTTGGTACGAAAGCAAGAAGTGCAATCTTGTATCTCCCACAGATGGCCGTCAATGAATAGCTTGCGCTAGTCTACACGCCGCTAGCATTTAAATTAACTTTTCGCTCAGCCCAACCGCGGAAAGCATCTGTTTGCTGCTAATTAGAAGTCTGGCAGATGTGGATAGGGTTTACAGGTGGAATACAAAAATTGGTTAAGGGTTAACTATGAGATCTGTTCTGGTAATACAAAGTGATATGCCGTTTTAGCAATACGTATATACGCAGAGTACTCTCACAGAAATCTTAACCAGAGATCAATTGTATTCCCACAAGCTTCTTTTAACAATTTTATACATGGCTGAGGGCATCAACCGTAAATATACTTCCAATAAATGATGCAAACAGCCAATCGGTTTCGTAAAGTTTACTGTAATAAGCTTAGACCAAGTTTCAATACCACTATGAGGACCTACTTCAGAAGGAATGAAGTCATACGTACCTGTGGGATAATTCTGCCTGTTTTTCCAGGAGGACTTAATCTAGACAACTGGCCATTAAAATTGGTACAACACGAAGATGATGTGTTACAGACGCGAAATTGAACCGACAGGAAGAAGATGCTGTGATATGCAAATCATTAGCTTTTCAGAGCATTCACACAAGGTTGGAGCCGGTGGCAACACCTATAACGTGCTGACATGAGGAAAGTATCCAACAGATTTCTCATACACAAATAGCAGTTGACCGGCGTTGCCTGGTAAAACTTTGTTGTGATGCCTCGTGTTAGAAGGAGAAATGCGTACCATCACTTTTCCGACTTTGATATAGGTCGGATTGTAGCCTATCGCGATTGCAGTTTATCGTATCGCGACATTGCTGCTCATGTTGGTCGAGATCCAATGACTGTTGGCAGAATATGGAATCGGTGGGTTCAGGAGGGTAATACGGAACGCCGTGCTGGATCCCAACGGCCTCGTATCACTAGCAGTCGAGATGACAGGCATCTTATCCGCATGGCTGTAACGGGTCGTGCAACCATGTCTCGATCCCTGAGTCAACAGATGGGGACGTTTGCAAGACAACAATCATCTGCACGAACAGTTCGACGACGTTTGCAGCAGCATGGACTATCAGCTCGGAGACCGTGGCTGCGGTTACCCTTGACGCTGCATCACAGACATGAGCGCCTGAGATGGTGTACTCAACGACGAACCTGGGTGCACGAATGGCAAAACGTCATTTTTTCGGATGAATCCAGGTTCTGTTTACAGCATCATGATGGTCGCATCCGTGTTTGGCGACATCGCGGTGAACGCACATTGCAAGCATGTATTCGTCATCGCTATACTGGCGTATCACCCGGCATGATGGTTTGGGGTGCCATTGGTTACACATCTCGGTCACCTCTTGTTCGCATTGACGGCACTTTGAACAGTGGACGTTACATTTCAGATATGTTACGACCCGTGGCTCTACCCTTCATTCGATCCCTGCGTAACCCTACATTTCAGCAGGATAATGCACGACCGCATGTTGCAGGTCCTGCACGGGCCTTTCTGGATACAAAAAATGTTCGACTGCTGCCCCGGCCAGCACAATCATCAGATCTCCCACCAATTGAAAACGTCTGGTCAATAGTGGCCGAGCAACTGGCTCGTCACAATACGCCAGTCACTACTCTTGATAAACTGTGGTATCGTGTTGAAGCTGCATGGGCAGCTGTACCTGTACATGCCATCCAAGTTCTGTTCGATTCAATGCCCAGTCGTATCAAGGCCGTTATTACGGCCAGAGGTGGTTGTTCTGGGTACTGATTTCTCAGGATCTATGCACCCAAATTGCGTGAAAATGTAATCACATGTCAATTCTAGTATAATATATTTGTCCAATGAATACCCATTTATCATCTGCATTTCTTCTTGGTATAGCAGTTTAGATGGCCAATAGTGTATGATATCTGTTATTTGACTTGAGCATATGTTTATAATTTTAATTTAATGTAAGGTATGTGACTTTATTCGTTCTGAAGAAGATACCTTTAGTGGCAATGAAACCTGGTGAAGGCTTATCATAATAAACTTTATGCAACCGATTGGCTGTATGCTTGATCAACTGAAAAACCCCAGAAGTTGTTTAAACCAAGCAACACTAGCCTGGTGACTGGAAGAATATTTATAAGTAAATCCTGCCATCCTAGAGCGTACTGAAAGGTATGAGATCGCAACTGAAGTGGCGGGGGGTGTGGTTGCGGTCACGTCTTACCACGTGGGGGACCCTGTCTGTCATCGTCCGAGGCGCGATGCATTCACGCATGCCAAGTAAAAGCGGTGCCATCTCAACGCGAGCGACATCGCAACGCTCTACTCAAACTAATCAACAGGCAATCTGTGAGCAGCCACCAGGCGGCACGTGTAAAGGGCAAAGCGTGTCCGCGGCGGCGTCAGCTCGCGGTCTTCGGTCCAGATGCGAGCAAACAGGATGGGGCTATGGCCAGCTGGGCTCTGGTTTTCTCTGGCCTCTGAGTCGCTGTTTTTCAGATCCTAAAAACTAGGGCCGTAGCTAACAACGGGGCTGAGAAGATGCCAAAGGCTACCTGTTGTGACGTAAGGAACTGACAACATCTTCTTCTGTCTAAGAGTTTCACATTCTGTCTCAGTTCCAACCGTCGAAAAAAGACCGTCATTTTATTCCCTCACCCCCACGAGGAAGAATACAAAGAAGAAGAAGACGTTCCAAACATTACGTATTTTAACGGCTTCTCCTTTTTTCTCATGGGGGTAAAGGAATACACTGACGACCGTTTTCGTCGGCTGGAAGATGCGTGGTCAGCCCCCTATGTCACAGCAGGTAATCCTTGATCTCTGCTCCTCCTCGTAGTTGGTAAAGGTCCTATTTTGTACGGTCAGAAACTCAGTGAAGTGCAGTAACTCCGAGGCCATAAAAAGCCAGAGTTTATTAAGGAGTCGGTTTGCGATTTAGAAGGGAAATGGACTTGAAAGCTATATTATAGAAAGGTAAGAGGAACTAGATGATGACATAGGAGGTATAATACTGTGAGAAGAAGTTGGCAGTGCACTGAAAGACCTAAGTCGAATAAGGCTTCTGGAGTAGGCGGCATTCCGTCAGAATTGCTGATCTCCTTCGGGAAGCCAGCCGTGAGTACTCCACCTGGTGTGAAAAATTTATGCGGCAGGGGAAATAACCTCAGACATCAATAATAAATTAATAATTCAATTGTCCGCAGCTCTTGGTCGTGCGGTAGCGTTCTCGCTTCCCGCGCCCGGGTTCCCGGGTTAGGTTCCCGGCGGGGTCAGGGATTTTCTCTGCCTCGTGATGACTGGGTGTTGTGTGATGTCCTTAGGTTAGTTAGGTTTAAGTAGTTCTAAGTTCTAGGGGACTGATGACCATAGATGTTAAGTCCCATAGTGCTCAGAGCCATTTTGAATAATCCAGTTCTAAACAAAGCAGATGCTGATACGTTCGAATATTATCGACCTATCAGTTTAATAAGTCATGTTTGCAAAATACTGATACAAATTATTTACAGAAGAGTGCAGAAATTTGGCAATGTTGACTGCAGTATGTTCAAATTTCTGAAAGTAGTAAGGTTAAAATACATGGAACGGAAGGTTATTCACAGCGCGTGCGGAAACCAGACGCCTGTCAGAAGCGTCGTGGGGCATGAAATGGAAGCACCGATTGAGAAGAGAGTAAGACTGGGCTACAGCTTATCCCGATGCTATTAAATCTGTACATTTAGCAAGTTGTGAAGGAAAGCAAAGAGAAAATTAGGAAGGTAATACACGTTCAGGAAGAAGAAATGAAAACATTGCAGTTTTCCGGTGACAATGTAACTGTGTCAGTGGCAGGAAAGGATATGGAAGTGCCGTAGGACGGAATGGGCAGTGTCTTGAAAGAAGGATATCAGGTTAACATTAACAAAAGCAAAACAATGATAATGGAATGTAGTCTAACTCAGACGATGCTGAGGAAATTAGATTAGCAAATAATACATTAAAAGTGGAAGATCAATTTTGTCGTTTGGGAAATAAAATAGCTGATGACGGCTACAGTAGAGAGTATATAAAACGTAGACTGGCAAGAAAAGCGTTTCTAAAGAAGAGAAATTAACATCGAATATAAAAAAAGAGAATGGAAGCTTCTGAAATGTGCTGCTACAGAAGAATGCTGTAGATTATATGGGAAGATCATGAAATCAATGAGGAGGAACTGAACAAACCCGGAGAGAAAAGAAATTTGTAGTGTTATTTGATAGGTCACATTCTGAGACTTCAAGGAACCATCAACGTAGTGTTGGAGGGAAGTGTGGGGGATAAAACCTCCTGACGGAGACCAAGAGGCGAGTGCAGTAAGTAGGTTCAAATGGTGGTGATTTGTAATAGTTACTCAGAGATGAAAAAGCTTGCACAAGATGGAGTAGCGTGGAGAGCTCCATCAAACCAGTTTTCGGACTGAAGAACCAACTACAACAACAAAAACTTGCAACTGAGATTTAAGGAAAGTCAAAATATTATTAACAGTTCTGAAATTACTGCGCTGCTCATTAGCGAAGGGTACAGAATCAGTAATTAGATCTATTGATTATTAATTACCAAGCTTCTCTTTCTTGTTAGAAGACTTGGGCAACTGCACACGTTTGCGTACCGACAAGTGGCGATTCTGTGGAAGATCATTGTTTTACAATGTGACAACTTCACCATTTTTCCATCGCTCAGTTTTGCTGTCTTGATCCTCTTTGGCTTTCTTGTCAGGGTTTAGTACAGAATCAGACCCGACACTCTTAGGCAGCTGTAAGAATCTGTACTCTTCTTAAATCACTCAAAAATGGTAACTTTTACGGTTATCAGATGCAAACAAATAGTTAAAACGAGAATGAACACTCTCGAACCCATTTATCGTTATCCAAAGCACAGAGGACTCGTCTGCCCAAATACGAGGAGAGAAAGATGCATTTCCCTAGATTTCGGGGATTTCATGGTTACTTGATGTCCTGCGTATTAGCTTTCGTCTCGGGGTCTTTTTTTTCTGGCGTTTTCCCAGCACGAGTGATCAACATTGTCAAAAATTCACCCTGTGCACCATCAACAGAGGGTGAATCTGTCACCGTGTCAGCCACTTGTATTGGCGAAACGTCAGAAAATACATTAAACAAACGTCGGCCGAAGATCCCGAGACGAAAGGCAATAGGCAGTACGTCATGCATTTTCCTCATCAACATAATCTTCTGTGATGAGAATAACAGGCTGGGACAGTAAACGATCGTCTGACATGATGCTCGGTACATCACAAAACGCATCTCTTACTTCATGTTTCAAGAAAGTTCGAAAGACATAGTAACGAAGACACTTTCCTATTCCACTCACGCTTTCCATATCTTTTCTTGTATTTGTTACCGATTTCCTGTCTATTTCTTATACTGAGTGTGAATCAAGAGTGTGATTTGTCGCGCGCCTGGACAAAACATCATTACTTCCAATTCTAATATTTTGGCATTACAGTAATTTTTGTTCGAACATTTCCATCTCCGTTCATTTTTGCTATAATATCTGAACGTAAGGTTTTTTTATAAAGTACGTAGGAGTGTCTGTCTGCTTTCGCTACATATAACTCTTACACCTTTCTCCATCTTCACTATCCCACATGTGTAAAGGCACTTTCCTGTAATTTATTTTCTCGGTGCTAGATTCGACACTACCGTGCTCGCCGCTGTCGCCTGTTACAAGGTACGTTGCCTATGCACCTATCCTAGTACAAAATTCGCTCACTTACCACAAAAACAAGTTGCGGAATTCGAGTATGTGGATCAGTAAATCCTTCCTCGTCCTTTACTCGGTTGTCGGAGCACGCCACTCATACTTTTTACCCCACTTATCTTCACTGACTTACATTTTTCCACATTTGGAGCAATCTGCCTTGCATCACAGCAAATACTTATACACATCCTGTCAGATTCACCCCGTATGCTCCTAAAGTCCTTTCGACGCTATTCCGTACTCTACAGCGTCATCAGCAAATAGTCGCGGATTGCTGTTCACACTATACGCCAGACAATTTATACATTGCCGAAAAAAAGCAACACCGTCAAATACTGTGTTCGCGGCCAACTGGTGTACACTAGTGACCAAAATAAAAGCAACAAACGGAAATTTTGCAAGATTGCGTTTATTTTGCCACAAAACAGTAAAAACATGTGAAGTGAAATAGAAACAATGTAAAGAATACAGAACGTAACCAACTGCAACATGAGTAGCAGTGGACAAAAATGTTCTTCCTTTTTCTCCAACTTAACGGATTTGGACAGACATTCTGACAACTGGGTAATGTGCTCAGTATGGGGCACCAATACAGGCCTGACAACTATGGGACGTGGTCTGAATGACGTCATCAATTTCATGTTGAGGCTATAACGCCCATTCTTCCTGCAGAGCTGCTTACCAGTCTTGGAGAGTGGTTGATCGATACTGACGTGATGCAACCCCTCTACCTAGTGCATCCCAGACATGCTCTATGGGATTCAGGTCGGAAGAGCGCGAAGGCCATGCCATGCGTGCAATATCTTACGCTTCCAAAAAAAAATCAACAAAAAATATCAACCACCTGTGCTCTATGAGGTCGAGCATTATCGTCCATCAATACGAAGTCTGGTCCCACAGCTACTCGCAACAAATTCGCATGAGATCGCAAGATCTCAGGGTAGTTGCCAGCAGTTAAATCTTGCTGATTCACCTGTACAGTTTCATGATGTGTTCGTCGGTCAATATAGTCCACGTCCACACCATTAGGGATCCTCCTCGATATCAGTCCCTTTCCACAAAGTTTAGGTCCCAAAATCGTGTTCCACATGCCCTCCAGATGCGAATCCGTCGAAAATCACTCTCTAGACCAAATCGGGCCTCATCTGTGAAAATAACATCGGCCCACAATTCGACTGTCAGGTGGCATGTTGACGGTTCTACTCTAAGCGTTCACTTCTGTGCAGACACGACAGAGGTAAAGAGAGAGCAGGTAGCCAACAATAAATGCCGCTCTCCTGAAGCTTTTTGAACACCGTTTGCCTCAATACAGCACGTCCAGGGAATTCTGCGAGATCAGATGCCAGTTATATTGCAGTACTAAGGCGGCACCGTCGTGCCCTTACAACCAAATAACGGTCCACGCTTTCTGATGTCACACGTGGCAGACCCTGTCCTGGTCTACGGGATACAGTTTGGATCTCTATAAACTGTCGCCTCATCCGAGAAACAACAGAGCGATTAACATTTAGCCATCGGACCACATCAGTTTCCGACTCTCCTGCTTCCATTCTTGCTACGACCCCCAACAGCAGAGTCTGTAGGCGTCTTCTCCGCAACATACTGCACCGTGTGCGACTGTGTACACAGCGATTGTGGATGTGGCACTACCCTGCAAGCACTACACCGACTGATATGTGTGCCCTGACGCCATTGCTGGCGTGGTTGTCTGTTGATCTGAATTCCATGCAGGGCTCGATCGTAACGACATCTGTTGACAGCCTGGATGATTATATCGTGAAATAGACACAGGACGGAGAAATAGCATTTTGTTGCTTTAATTTTGGACACCGATGTAATATGTGGATATTGAGAGGTTGCAGTACTAGTTATTCACTTGTCATGGTCATCGTCGATCAGATGACACTCAGGTCTATATGAGCTCCCTCTGTTTTGACTCTCTAGGCCGTAATTGTGTTTGGATGCGAACCGTGTTTATAATATTCATCCTAGGGTAGAACCTTGCCCCGCCGACAAGTACGTACGAGGGTTATCCAGAAAGTAGAGCACGTTTTGGCATTAAAAAAAAACGAAGTTCAAGAAATACATTTTATTATATACATCTGAAAGAGTGACTGACATACTACTTTTCCACATAGTCACCAAACACATTGAGGCACTTATCATAGAAGTAGAAAAGATTTGAAATACCTTCGTTGTAAGATTCTGCCGCCTGAGACTTCAGCCAGTGACTCACGCCCGCCTGGAGTTCCACGCCGTCATCAAAGCGCTGCATTGCAAGCCAGTTCTTCATCTTGGGAAGCAAGTGGAATTCGCGTGGTGCAAGATCGGGGCTGCAGAGCGGATGAGGGAAAGTTTCCCGTTTGAATCAATTAAGGAGTTCTTTTGTGCGGTTTGCCGTATGAGGTCGGGCATTGTCATGCAAAAACAAAATTTTCCTCGGCGTTTGTTCTGAACTGCTCTTCTAAGGCTGTGCAAAGTTTGACACTACTGTCCAGAATTTATGGTTGCTCCACGTTCAAGAAAATCAATAAGAAGCACATCTTGCCTATCCCAAAACACTGTATCTATCAACTTCCTTGCTGACAAGGTTCGCAAACATTTTCTTGGTTTTTGGGGGGACCTTGTGTGCCCCCACTCCATGGACTGTAATTTTGTCTCACAATTGACGTGTTTCACACAAGCCTCGTCACCGGTTACAATCGATCCATTAATGAATCACATTGTTTGTGGTAGGCCTCCAGAAATGTCAACGTTGCACCCATTCGCTGTTCTTTATGGTGCTCTGTAAGCATTTTGGGTACCCATCGTGCACAAAATTTGTGGTAGCCTAGCTTTTGAGTGGCAGTTTCAAACAACAAAGTCCGTGAAACTTGTGGAAAAGAAAGCGAAAGCTACGTTATTGTGAAGCACGGTTTTCACGAATCGTTGCATCAACTTTAGCGACAAGATCGTCTGTTACAATGCTCGGGCGTCCACTCTTCTCTTCATCATGAAGATTGGTTCGGCCATTCTTAAACCGAATGAACCATTTCCGGACGGAACATTCACTCATTACGTTGTTTATGTACACATCGCACAGTTCACGATAAATTTCTGTAGGTTTTAGGTTTTTTGCCAACAAAAACCGTATCACAGACCGCACCTCACAACTGGCGGGATTTTCGATTGCAGCCCACATTTCAAATTCGAATATCGAAAAAACCAGACGCGCAGGGACGTTCCCGACGTCACGGATTGATGCCGGCTGAGCTGCCGAGCACGCACATACCAAAATATACACGGTCGGCGCGCCTAGCGGCGTCAGGTGGAAACGTTCCCTACTTTCTGAATAGCCCTCGCACTTCTATTGAACAGCCATTTTAACGGGGTCGTATTGTGGACCTGCGGGAAGCTGGCTGGGCATACCGACGGACTGCTGCACGTGTTGGCCACATTCTGTCGGTGCTGCGTCGCTGATTTCAACAGTGGTCTATGGAACATTCCCGCAGCTGCAGACCAGTTTTTGGACGTTAGCGTAGTACATATGCACGTCAGGATGAGCACGTTGTGAGAGCGTCCATGGCCGACCGAACATCGCTCACGGAAGAAATCCGGGTACGTGTTGTACTTGCTGACAAGGGATCCTCCCCATCGCACCCCCCCTCAGATTTAGTTACAAGTTGGCACAGTGGATAGGCCTTGAAAAACTGAACACAGATCAATCGAGAAAACAGGAAGACGTTGTGTGGAACTATGACAAAATTAGCAAAATATACAAACTGAGTAGTCCATGCATAAGATAGACAACATCAAGAAGAGTGTGAGCTTAGGAGCGCCGTGGTCCCGTGGTTAGCATGAGCAGCTGCGGAACGAGATGTCCTTGGTTCAAGTCTTCCCTCGAGTGAAAAGTTTAATATTTTTTCAGACAATTATTATCTGTCCATCCGTCCGTCCGATGCGATCACTTTTTTGGGAGTGATTATCACATCCACAAGAAAATCTAAATCGGGCAAGGTAGAAGAATCCTTTTACCCATTCGCCAAGTGTACAACATATTCCTGTCATGAGACGCACATGCCGTCACCAGTGTCGTATAGAATATATCAAACGTGTTTTCCTTTGGAGGAATCGGTTGATCTATGACCTTGTGATCAAATGCTTTCGGTCCCCATTGGAGAGGCACGTCCTTTCGTCTACTAATCGCACGGTTTTGCAGTGCGGTCGCAAAACACAGACACTAAACTTATTACAGTGAACAGAGACGTCAATGAACGAACGAACAGATCATAACTTTGCGAAAATAAAGAAAGTAAACTTTTCACTCGAGGAAAGACTTGAACCAAGGACCTCTCGTTCCGCAGCTGCTCACGCTAACCACGCGACCACGGCGCTGCTGAGCTCACCCTCTTCTTTATGTTGCCTGTCTTACGCATGGACTACTCAGTTTGTATATTTTGCTTATTTTTTTCATAGTTCCACACAACTTCTTCCTGTTTTGCTCGATTGATCTGTGTTCAGTTTTTCAAGGCCTATCCACTGTGCCAACTTATAACTAAATTTGAGGGGGGTGGGATGGGGAGGTTCCCTTGTGAGTAACCAGTGACCTTTGGGAATCGTCTGCCTGCGGCAGAACTAAGCTCAAGTGTGTCTCTGGCCAGGCTATCACTGACCCAAGACACCATCAACCAAGACTGACGTCGTGAAAGGGTCGATTGGAGAGTGGGACTGTACTCTGTGGTCTTTGGAAATGAGAGAGAGGGTTCTGTCTGTATACGAGTGATGAAGATACACGTGTATGGCGTAGACCTGGTGATCGACTTATTCAGGGGTGCATCCGCCCACGACACGCAAGTTCCACCCCAGGCTTCATGGTTTAGGGGGCCATTATAGTATAATTCGCGGTCACATTTGGTGTTTCTGCAGGATAAAGTAACCAGTGCCGCTACATTGTAACGACCAAGTGATACGACTACTCGATATGTCTCGACTATCATACCAGGTGTGCCGGTACGAAATGAGCGTTAAGATACAAATATGTCGATAGCGAACATTTGTTGTGAATGAGCCTTAATTTTTTTTTGTTTCGTTGGTATGGCATCTGTCAAAGATATTTAGTATACATCAAGTCATGGAACCAACAACATCATATGTTTTCATCGTGTTAACAATGTCGAATTTTGTACCAGAAAGTGATGATTTGCGGAAAGCATTAATTTTTTCTTTTCATTTGAAAAAAAGTGCTGCAGAGTCGCATCGAATGCTTGTCGAGGCATATGGTGATCATGCTCTATCAGAAGCAACATGCAGAAGATGGTTTCAACGGTTCAGAAACAATTATTTTGATGTAAGAAATGAAAAGCATTTAAGACCAACAAAAAAGTTCGAAGACGCCGAATTGCAAGCAATATTGGATGAAGATGATACTTTGAGCCAGAAGCAAATGGCAGCAATGCTAAATGTTGCACAACAAACAATTTCTGACCGTTTGAAAGCTATGGGAAAGATCCAAATGTGTGGAAAATGGGTGCCACATGAATTAAATGAAAGACAGATGGAAAACCGAAAAACCATTTGCCAAATTTTGCTTCAAAGACATGAAAGAAAATCAATTTTGCATCGAATTGTTACTGTCGATGAAAAATGGATTTATTTTAAGAATCCTAAACGGGAAAAATCATGGGTTTATCCGGGACAACTATCAACATCGACTGCAAAACCAGATCGATTCGGCAAGAAGACAATGCTCTGTGTTTGGTGGGATCAGAAAGGTGTTGTGTATCATGAGCTTCTAAAACCCGGTGAAACTGTGAATACTAATCGCTACAGACAACAAATGATCAATTTGAACTATGCATTGATCGAAAAAGACCAGAATGGGCCAGAAGACATGGCAAAGTAATTTTTTTACACGACAATGCACCTGCACACAATGCAAAACTGGTTCAGGATACAATCAAAACACTTGGCTGGGAGCTGCTACCCCACCCGGCGTATTCACCAGACTTGGCTCCTTCCGCCTACCATCTGTTTTCATCAATGCGACACGCATTGCTGAGGAACACTTCGATTCCTACGAAGAAGTCGATAATTGGGTATCTGATTGGTTTGCTTCAAAAGACGAACATTTCTATTGGCGTGGTGTGCATAAATTGCCAGAAAGGTGGTCAAAATGTATAGAAAGCAATGGTCAGTACTTTGAATAAAATGTTTTTACTTTTCAATTCAAAATTAGTGTTTCGTTTTCACAAAAAAACGCTCATTTCATAACGGTACACCTGGTATGACCACCAACATCAGTACCTATATAGTTGTGTTACCCTCTGCCTGCTACCTTGAACCTCAATCGTCGTAGGGTGGTATGGGACTTCAAGCCCCCCTGCTACGCCCCCAATGTGCACTCAAATGATGTCATTGGAATGGCATCATTGTAGGATAGAACAATTTTACCCTTGCACCAAGACAGTAAGACCGAGATCCACCGGTGACGCCCCACCTCAACCTATCACAAAAGAAAAAGAAATGCATTCATTGTGACGCTTGTTATCATCGGGCTACGGCCCTTGCCTCGACAGGAAGGTGATGAGTCTATTTTGCAGGACTATGCACGTCCACATGCGCTGCTACGACACAACGCGCATTCCCTTCGTTGCGTACAACAAGTGCCCTGGCCAGCAGGATTACCATGTCTCTAGCCAATTAAACATGTATGAGACAGGGTGAAGCGGGAACTTATTCGACCTTCACAACCTGCAAAAACCATTGTCGGTGTGCAACAAAAGTTGCAAGAGTCTTGAGCAGTCTATTGGCGGATGCTGTGCGCACCTTTACGATCGTTTGCATACAAGAATATACACTTGTGTTGCCGCCAGAGGTGGTTACACGGTGTATAGATGCGACTATTTGGGCACCTTTTAATGTGGCGTGTGTTTCACTTTATCTGAATTTGTTGGTATTTACTCCTAGAATGATGAACTATCTGTCACGTCGTAACCCGCCCGGTTAGCCGAGCGGTCTAACGCACGGCTTTCCGGAGTGGGAAAGAGCGCCTGGTCTCCGGCACGAATCCGCCCGCCGGACTTGTGTCGAGGTCCGGTGAGCCGGCCAGACTGTGATGGTTTTTAGGCGGTTTTCCATCTGCCTCGGCGAATGCGGCCTGGTTCCCCCTATTCCTCCTCAGCTACACTATGTCGGCGATTGCTGCGCAAACAAGTTCTCCAAGTACGCCTACACCACCATTACACTACCACGCAAACATCGGTGTTACACTCGTCTGGTGTGAGACGTTCCCTGGGGGGGTTGGGGGGGGGGGGTTCACGGGTAGGAGAGGGGGAGGGCAACCCCACAGTAACCCTGGGTTCGGTGTGGTGCGAAGGGGGGGGGGGGTTCCACCGGGGGCCGAACCGCACAATAACCCTGGGTTCGGTGCGGGGCGGCGGAGGCGTGGACTGCGGTAGTCGTCGTGGGGTTGTGGACCACTGCGGCTGCGGCGGGGACGGAGCCTCTCCGTCGTTTCTAGGTCCCCGGTTAACATACAATACACTCAATCTGTCACGTCACTTAGCAATAAAATAGCCTTGTCCTTGAGGGAGCTCCATTTTTATTTTCCTGTGGACTCTTCTGACGACGCTTTTGTCTCTGGCAAACATTCGCAGTTCAGCAAAACATTCTGGGTTCTATTATTTAAAAGTTCTTGGAGGGCGTCTCACTTCTGAGAACCTACTCCGCTTGCCTGAAAGTTACAGGAGAGGATTATAACAACAGTAATTTACAGAGGAGAGAATCGCCCATCTGCAGGCGGCTGCAGCAGCGGCAACGACGGCAGCCATTTTGTGTAATAAACTAATGGTTATTGCCGGGTAATGGAAGTGCCCGCTGCTGCGAAGTGATAATGAGGACACGGCGCAAATTCCGGGCCGGTGGCTAAATGGCGACTGGAGGCGTTTTCTAGGGTCCCCGCGGACGCAGGCCAATATCTGTGAGAGCTCCGGGCTTGCTGCGCCGAGGTCTTTGTCTCCCTCCGCCCTCCGCCCCGGCACCTGTGCGCAAGCAGGACGCTCAAAGAGACCCCGCTCTTAGGTCGCCGGGTTTTAAGAAATATGAGACAGAGCAGCCAAGATTCTGCCCGTCTTGTGGCCAGCACCGTACCTGTCGTTCCGGGCTGACTTGCATCGCGTCTGTGCATTGGCTAACATATTCTTTTGTGTGTTTTCAATATACTTAACGTATTTTCATTCGGGAGTGTCATACTAATATTGAGAGAAAACCGAAAGAGACCAATAGATCTGTACAGATTGGAAAATTGCGCAGGTCGCACCTATATCATTGACGTCGGTTTGCAGTAGAGTTTTGGAGCATATACTGTATTCAAACATTATGAATCACCTCGAAGGGAACGATCTATTGATACGTAATCAGCATGGTTTCAGAAAACATCGTTCTTGTGTAACGCAGCTAGCTCTTTATTCGCACGAAGTAATGGCCGCTATCGACAGGGGATCTCAAGTTGATTCCGTATTTCTAGATTTCCGGAAAGCTTTTGACACCGTTCCTCACAAGCGACTTCTAATCAAGCTGCGGGCCTATGGGGTATCGTCTCAGTTGTGCGACTGGATTCGTGATTTCCTGTCAGGAAGGTCGCAGTTCGTAGTAATAGACGGCAAATCATCGAGTAAAACTGAAGTGATATCAGGTGTTCCCCAGGGAAGCGTCCTGGGACCTCTGCTGTTCCTGATCTATATAAATTACCTGGGTGACAATCTGAGCAGTTCTCTTAGGTTGTTCGCAGATGATGCTGTAATTTACCGTCTAGTAAGGTCATCCGAAGACCAGTATCAGTTGCAAAGCGATTTAGAAAAGATTGCCGTATGGTGTGGCAGGTGGCAGTTGACGCTAAATAACGAAAAGTGTAAGGTGATCCACATGAGTTCCAAAAGAAATCCGTTGGAATTCGATTACTCGATAAATAGTACAATTCTCAAGGATGTCAATTCAACTAAGTACGTGGGTGTTAAAATTACAAACAACTTCAGTTGGAAAGACCACATAGATAATATTGTGGGGAAGGTGAGCCAAAGGTTGCGTTTCATTGGCAGGACACTTAGAAGATGCAACAAGTCCACTGAAGAGACAGCTTACACTACACTCGTTCGCCCTCTGTTTGAATATTGCTGCGCGATGTGGGATCCTTACCAGGTGGGATTGACGGAGGACATCGAAAGGGTGCAAAAAAGGGCAGCTCGTTTTGTATTATCATGTAATAGGGGAGAGAGTGTGGCAGATATGATACGCGAGTTGGGATTGAAGTCATTAAAGCAAAGACGTTTTTCGTCGCGGCTAGATCCATTTACGAAATTTCAGCTACCAACTTTCCCTTCCGAATGCGAAAATATTTTGTTGAGCCCAACCTACATAGGTAGGAATGATCAACAAAATAAAATAAGAGAAATCAGGGCTCGAACAGGAAGGTTTAGGTATTCGTTTTTCCCGCGCGTTGTTCGGGAGTGGAATGCTAGAGAGATAGTATGATTGTGGTTCGATGAACCCTCTGCCAAGCACGTAAATGTGAATTGCAGAGTAATCATGTAGATGTAGATGTAGATGTTGAAGTAGTGTGGAGTAGCAGAAATGAGAATAGCGAGAAACTTAACGACAACTCTGGTGATCACAGAGTAGACTAAGTTAAGGAATTCTGCTACCTTGGAAGCAAAATAACCCGTGACAGATTGTAGTATCATTGCCACAGATACTGCTACAACGCTGCGCCAACACAAGGTTGGCAGACCGTCGTCTGCCGAGCACACGGCACTCTAGCGGGCTGTGCAGCTCGACGGAACTGGAGTGTGCCTCGTTCACTTCTTAGCTAGATTTCAACCTAGGCAGACGCGCTTTCATAATCGGCCCTCAGCCAGTTCTGTAACGTTTGCATTGATTCTCTAAGGAGGGCTCATCAGGCTTAGTACCTGAGAATATGTTGTATTAGTTCATGGTATTCCAGGTTACGAGATTGTCAGTTCATAGCCGCAGCTGCAGTCCTACAAACTACTGAAGATAAGTAATTTCTTGTACTATGTGTTTCTTGAATAATAATCCTTCTCTCTAACAGTGTGCCGTACCGCATGTTATTGCAACCTCGACTCCTTCAGCTCCTATCAACTCGGCCTCCTACTTATTTGCATTTAGTAACGAGCTGAAAACACCTACGCGTTTTGTGCCTCTAAACAGTGAGACACAATACAGACGAAGCAAAGACATAAAAAGCAGACTAGCATAGGCCAAGACGCATTCCTGGCTAAGAGAAGTCTACTAGTATCAAACGTAGGTCTTAATCTGAGGAAAAAATGGCTGGTTCGGAGCACAGCGCTGTCTGATAGTGAATCGTAAAAAGTGGGAAAACCGGAACAGAAGAGATACGAAGCGCTTGAGACGTAGTACCAAAGAAGGATATCGAACAATAGGTGGACTGATAAAATAAAGAACGACGACGTTCCCTTGAGAATCAGCGAAGAAATGAACAATCGAAAACATTCACAAAAACAAGGGACATTATAATAGAACGTGTGTTAAGACATAATGGAATAACTTCCGTGGGCTGTGCGGCTGGTCCCGGCGGAGTTTCGCGTCCTCCCTAGGGCATGGGTGTGTGTGTTTGTCCTTAGGATAATTTAGGTTAAGTAGTGTGTAAGCTTAGGGACTGATGACCTTAGCAGTTAAATCCCATAAGATTTCACACACATTTGAACAATTCTTTTTTAACAACTTCCGTGATACTAGAGAGGGCTGTCGTGGGTAAAAGCCTGGGGGAAGACAGAGATTGGGATACATCCAGCAAATAACGGAGGTGGTTGGATACGAGCTCTGCTCTGATGATGATGATGTTTGGTTTGTGGGGTGCTCAGCTGCATAGTCATCAGAGCCCGTACAAAGCCCCAATTTTTACACAGTCCAATTTTTGCATGGTCCAATCTGGCCACTGTCTCGAATGATGATGATGAGGAGGAGGACAACACAGACACCCAAAACGTCTTAAAACGTCTGCACACTTCTCGCTGCACCGTACTCTGACATGCACCAACACACCTCTGCGTATGTGGACTGCTGCCAGCGCCACCGTGCGACGACCGCAGGTCAAATGCACCGCATGGTCATACCCCGAGATGATTTAAACCCGCAAACCGCCCACCAGCGAGTCACTTGGCTCGCTGCTATCGTTGGAGTGTTCAGACTGTATGGTATATAAGGATGAGAGTGGTAAATAACATTAACAGTTGTCTCTCATCTTTTAAGGTATCTCAAGAGTTGAAGAAAGTTAAGCAGAGTGGAAGCGAAAGAGAGGAAGCGAAAGCGTGGCAGATGACAATTACAAAAGCACTTGGCCTTACGTTGATGCACTGAAATCTGTTATTCAAGGAATGGCTACCTGCGTTCCCACACAAAACAATTTGGTACGTGTAACCTTTTCTTCAAAATCTGCCGTCAAGTATCTATGTATCAGTACCGCCAAGAAAATTCATTTGTAGTAGTTTAAAATAATGTCTGAGTTTTATCTCTCACGTTTCTTATTTTTGAATCAGAAAAAATATATTTTTTGTCTCCCCCATCGTCGGGTACGATATGTCACTTGTTGTCCCTAATCTATTATACCACTTTCAAAATACTATTGTAGTGCGTGTCTGTTCATCCATAAATATTTTTTTATGAAGAGAGATGAATTATCAATATCAGGCGGATACAAATTAACAGCCCGGAATATTAAGGGAAGTCGAAGCTACTGATGCTTCGAAGAGGCTACCGGCGACATGACAGTGTCACGACAATGCTAAAGAGCTGACTCGGAAGAAAAGTTAAAAACAAATGGAGAATGGAGAAGAAGACGGCCTGGTAGCAACAGCTGCACTCCAAGCTTTAGTCGAAAGGAATACCTGACGGAGATGACAGTTTTGCAGAGTATGTACTCTCAGTATTACGCACACTGCGCTCTGATGGTGCTAGAATAAAACTGAAGAGCGAAACAAGGGAGGCTATTATTCGTGCACCTAACGAGATTGACAAATAGACTTCGTTGCGTCCTGTACAGGAGCTAACACTTCTTTTCACTCGTTTTTCTTATTTTTCTACAAACATTTATTATAAAATCAGCGGCAACTTGCCTCTCACACGAACTCATTGCGAGGACATTCCGCCAGTGACTGCAAAATCTCTCAGACGGACGCAGACTGGAAGGCACTAGAACGAGTTCTTCCTCTAGTGATATCGCGTGGTACTCTCGAGCGTAAATCCACCAAGAATAACTGTCAAGTGGACATGGTGCTGAGAGTGACTCCCGTGATTTACTATCCCGAATTATCACGAGTGGATACGGGACACAGCTGCTCACGTTGTCTTAGACTCTGATATACAGTCTGCTCGTAACCTCTGGCAGCGAAATCCGTTATCGGAAAAACTGGAGACGCCGATGTTTTATCGAACGTTTTGGGATATAGCTTCGTCCACACTCGCAAGACGATTGATGAGGTGCTCCGGGAAGCAAATAACCTGCCAGAGTCACGAAGACATGGACAACCTAGAAACATGGCCTTTATTCACGAATACCTAACCATTTTTTCTGTTGCAGCTACTGTGGTGCGAAACCTAGTGACCGAAACAAAAATATTCTGATTCCTTGCAAAGGAGGAAAAACGTATTAGAGAAACTCTAATTTGTCTCTAAGTTCTTTTGTCTTGTGTGACGTATAAATGTGTCAATCTAATCTGCATGTTATTTCATACTGGCCTCGAACAAAATTGATGGATCTGACATACAAATAGTTATTTTATCGAGTCTCCTTGTTTCAATATTTTCCATGCATATTGCCAGAGCAGATTCCGGAAATTCGCTGCCGCGTTTTCTCTTGTTTTCGTAATGCGTTTTGACAAGCAGCGAAATTCAGAGTTCTGTAAGCTGAGTGCGTGTTGTTTCATCGGCGCGGTTAGTAATTTCCGCTGCGCATTTCCCAAGTGCTTTATTGTACACGCGGTGCAGGCAGCTATTGGAAATTGTTTGTGGCATTCCGCAAGTTGGTGAAGCCAGGGCTTGCCGCTCGGTCGGGAAAAGTTGAGAGTGTATTTGGTGCGTGAGAAGCTACTAGAACTGCCCGGGCAGTTGTAATTGCAATGAAATCCGCGGCGGATGTGCTTTATTCCGAGAAATGTCTTAGGTGCTAACTATACTTGACGCACATGGACGGAAAAACAAAGTGAGGTGCTTGTGTTTGTGTAAAGTATACTAACGGCAAGATATAGTCAGTACCTTCTCAGTGTGTGATTAATGGTAAGGGTACCGACCACAGCGCCACCAAAACTGAGTTTCTCAACACGATTTACCGTATTTCTTTCACAACAGGAAATACAGTAAACATTCTAGAGTTCGAATCAAAAACATTTGCCAACCTGGCTGATTTGGAAGTAGGTTCCTTCAGTGTAGCGAGGCATCTTAATTCATTTAATAGACGTCCAGACTGTAAACCAATTAGGTTCCCTCCACAGAATGCTGATGAAACAGCTTGATTCTTAGCAAACATGTAAAACCGCACGATCGATGAATGATTTGTATCCAAGCATTGGAACGTTGCACAGATCACACCAATACACAAAAAAGGAAACAGAAGTAATCCGCTAAATTATAGACCCATAACGTTTACACCAGTTTGCATTATGGTCCTGCTACACATACGTACACCAATATTATGAAAAAAAGTCGAAGAAAACGATCTATTGACGTATAGTCAGCACGTATTCACTAGATTTCGTTCTTATGAAGTAAATCTGGCTCTTTATTCAAACGGAGTAATGTGCGCTATCGTCAGGGTATCTCAACTGATTTCATATTTTTAGAGTTACAGAGGGCTGTTGACATCGTTCCTAAGAAGCGGCTATTAATGAACATGCGTGTCAATGGAGTATCGGCTGATATATGCGACTGAATTCGCAGTAGTTGTCGGGAAGTCATATCATGAAACAAAAGTGATATCTGGGGTTCACCAAAGAAGTTTTATAGGTCACCTGCTGTTCTTGATGTAAATAAACTGTTTAGGAGACAATCTGAGCAGCTATCTTAGATTGCTTGGAGATGAGGCTGTCGTTTACTTTCTACGAATGTCATCATAAAAACAAAACAAATTACAAAATAGTTTAGCCAAGGATCCGTATGGTGCGAAAAGCAGCAGTTAAAACTAAAGAAAATGTAAATTTTCAACTTCTCGCGGCGTAATGAATAGCCCATTAAATTTCGGGCAAGCAGCCGCGCAAATAAAATTTTTTCCACTGATATTTCGGCCGCGTATCGTCCGCGTATCGCCGGACGGAAATATCAGTGGAGAAAAATTTATTTGCGCGGCTGCTTGACCGAAATTTAATGGGCTAAAGAAAAGGTGTTAGCTCGTCCGTAAGAGTACTTAAAAAACGTTCACTAAATTTCGGTTACAATATAAATCACACAAATTTAAATGTTGCTGAATCAACTAAATACCGAGGGATTAAAATTGCGAACAACTTGAACTGAAGCCTTCACACAGAAAATGTTGCGAGGAAGACGAATTGCCGGCCGTGGTGGCCGAGCGGTTCTAGGCGCTTCAGTCCGGAACCGCGCGACTGCTACGGTCGCAGGTTCGAATCCTGCCTCGGGCATGGATGTGTGTGATGTCCTTACGTTAGTTAGGTTTAAGTAGTTCTAAGTTCTAGGGGACTGATGACCTCAGCTGTTAAGTCCCATAGTGCTCAGAGCCATTTGAACCATTTTTTGAAGACGAATTAAAGACTATGTTTATTGGCTGAATACTCAGAAGATGCGACAAAAAGACTGCTTATACTGCACTTCTCAGTCTTCTTCTGGAGTATTGCTGCACAATATGGGATCCTTACCACATAGGATTTACAAAGTCCATCTAAAAAGGTCAAAGAAGTTTAGCTCGCGAAACGGGGGCAGGCGGTATCATGGACATCGAACGCCAGTTGGGGTGGCAATCATTAAAAACAATGGTTTTTTTGTGCTGCGAGGAGACATTTTCGCGAAATTTCGCTCACCAACTTTCTCCTCCGAATGTCGAAACATTTAGTTGATTTCCGCCCCTTAGAGAGATATGACAACTATGATAAAACAAAAGAAATTAGAGCTCACACGGAAGGATTTGTGTGATCATTTAATTCACATACTACTCGAGAGTGGAACGGTAGAGGAACAGCGTAGAAGTGCTTCTACACACCCTCCTCCAAATACTTAAATGTTAAATGGGCAGTAAGTATGTAGATGGAGATGTACACTCCTGGAAATGGAAAAAAGAACACATTGACACCGGTGTGTCAGACCCACCATACTTGCTCCGGACACTGCGAGAGGGCTGTACAAGCAATGATCACACGCACGGCACAGCGGACACACCAGGAACCGCGGTGTTGGCCGTCGAATGGCGCTAGCTGCGCAGCATTTGTGCACCGCCGCCGTCAGTGTCAGCCAGTTTGCCGTGGCATACGGAGCTCCATCGCAGTCTTTAACACTGGTAGCATGCCGCGACAGCGTGGACGTGAACCGTATGTGCAGTTGACGGACTTTGAGCGAGGGCGTATAGTGGGCATGCGGGAGGCCGGGTGGACGTACCGCCGAATTGCTCAACACGTGGGGCGTGAGGTCTCCACAGTACATCGATGTGGTCGCCAGTGGTCGGCGAAAGGTGCACGTGCCCGTCGACCTGGGACCGGACCGCAGCGACGCACGGATGCACGCCGAGACCGTAGGATCCTACGCAGTGCCGTAGGGGACCGCACCGCCACTTCCCAGCAAATTAGGGACACTGTTGCTCCTGGGGTATCGGCGAGGACCATTCGCAACCGTCTCCATGAAGCTGGGCTACGGTCCCGCACACCGTTAGGCCGTCTTCCGCTCACGCCCCAACATCGTGCAGCCCGCCTCCAGTGGTGTCGCGACAGGCGTGAATGGAGGGACGAATGGAGACGTGTCGTCTTCAGCGATGAGAATCGCTTCTGCCTTGGTGCCAATGATGGTCGTATGCGTGTTTGGCGCCGTGCAGGTGAGCGCCACAATCAGGACTGCATACGACCGAGGCACACAGGGCCAACACCCGGCATCATGGTGTGGGGAGCGATCTCCTACACTGGCCGTACACCACTGGTGATCGTCGAGGGGACACTGAATAGTGCACGGTACATCCAAACCGTCATCGAACCCATCGTTCTACCATTCCTAGACCGGCAAGGGAACTTGCTGTTCCAACAGGACAATGCACGTCCGCATGTATCCCGTGCCACCCAACGTGCTCTAGAAGGTGTAAGTCAACTACCCTGGCCAGCAAGATCTCCGGATCTGTCCCCCATTGAGCATGTTTGGGACTGGATGAAGCGTCGTCTCACGCGGTCTGCACGTCCAGCACGAACGCTGGTCCAACTGAGGCGCCAGGTGGAAATGGCATGGCAAGCCGTTCCACAGGACTACATCCAGCATCTCTACGATCGTCTCCATGGTAGAATAGCAGACTGCATTGCTGCGAAAGGTGGATATACACTGTACTAGTGCCGACATTGTGCATGCTCTGTTGCCTGTGTCTATGTGCCTGTGGTTCTGTCAGTGTGATCATGTGATGTATCTGACCCCAGGAATGTGTCAATAAAGTTTCCCCTTCCTGGGACAATGAATTCACGGTGTTCTTATTTCAATTTCCAGGAGTGTAGTTGTAGAGATAGGGTGCACACGAGGCCCACGATACAGACAGATCATAGCGCGTACGTCACAGTACGTAACACTGCAGGTCTTATGAGCGCCAGCAGCCCTTTCCGACGGGGAGCGAGTAACTATTTCAGACGATTTTGATAATCCTTGACTGCTCGTTTAATTGCATGTAAGCTCTCGACAGCACACGAGAAATTTAAGGCGTTTAGTGGGTAACTTTTCAATTAAATACAGGGCTATTCATAAAAATGAACAGATTTCAAACATTTATTTTTTCAAAACTACAAAAGATTTAAACACTATTCTAACAGTCCTGAAAAGATCAAATTTTTGTGCGTACAATGTTAGCACCATGTGTTACACGACAAATGTCAAGACGGTGGCTCATTTCCTGCCACACACTACGCAGCCAATCGCTCGTCATAAAATTCAGAGCTCAAACAATGCGATGTCGCAGACTTTCAAGAGTCTCGGGCATAGGGTGGTGGCGGGGAGGGGGGGGGGGAGGATAAAAACGCGGTCTATTACGTAACCCCGCAGATAAATATCACTAGATGCGAGGTCTGGAGACCTGGGAGGCCACCGGAGATGAAGTTCGTCTTTTGCCTCTCCTCCTCCAATTCAACGTCCTGGAATGGTGTCATTCAGGTAATGCCGGACGTTGAAACTGTGAATTCGATAACGAGAGACTAGCTGCTTCGTGTGTGGCAGGAAACGAGCCACCATTCCGATTTTTGGCGTATAACACATGGTGCTCATATTGAATGCATAAAAATTTGAACTTTTCAGGAACATTGGAATTACGTTTCTGTCTTTTTTAGTTTGGAAGCAATAAATGTTAGAATTCCGTCCCCCCCTTTTTTTTTAATAGCCCTTTATTGATTTCCCATGGACTCTGCATGGAACCACGTAGTCACGAAGTTTGGCGGACAAGCCTACTAGTGTAACGCCACAAGTGTGTTTCAGAGTCCATGTGTATCGTTGGCCCCAGGTGCACAACGGCGACATCACTGATGGCTTGCCCAGATAACTGAATACAGTAGTCTGCACCAGATGTCTGATCCTCATTGCATTTCAGAAATGGGAGTGCTCATTTCACTGCCCACTTCATTTGAAAGCAAAAGTAAATCTCCGTATTCTGTCCCTGTTAAGCTAATCAAGACTGTTTTACCGCAGTATCATCCTCTGCCAAATGGGGTCATTGGATGCGGTATGGAGAGAGTGAGCATATCGCTCTCCCAGCCGTTGAGGGCTTTCTAGACTTTGGAGTCGCTACTCGTCAATCCTTAGTTGTCATCACGAGACTGAGTGCACCGTGTTTCAGTCCTCGCACCAAGGATAAATCCCTGGCAGTAGTGTGCGTTTGCAGAATAATGCGGTCAGTAGATGAGCAATCGGCATGGCTCGCATAGGGAGGACGGTAGTGGTGGGGGTTGTGAACAGGTGCTGTAGGGGAAATGCTGAGTGCTGGAGGGGAAGTGCCATTCTAAACTGAAGCCTACGCTTCCATAATTTGTGAATGTCAGTGGAGCCTCTCCACACCCAAACTTGCATAGTGACCATCCACCGCCGACCGGGGTGGCCGAACGGTTCTAGACGCTACAGTCTGGAACCGCGCGACCGCTACGGTTGCTTGGTTGGCATCTAGAAAGAATTCCGCTGAAATTACGACAAAAGCAGCGATCTCCTCTCGCGTGGCTTTTTAACCGATTGCAACGTTCAGAGAAGCGTCATGTGTGGCGTATTTTGAGTGAAACCTATAATCCGCTTGTTGCCATGTTAAAATGTGCTTCTTTTGCCCAAACACAGCGGAGTTTACACAGTCACCCAAAGTCACCTCAGTAAGATGTTATGCACACACAGCTGCGAGAGAATTCTAAAACAGTGGCTCATTAATTTTATTAAGTGACGAACTGAGGAAAAGTAAGATCAGTAGCTGAGCACATCCTGGATACAAAAACAAAACCCACAGCATTTCTCGCTTAACCAGCCATCGACAGCCCTTAAAAATTACATTCTTTCATCGAAAAAGTCTGTAGTTTGTGGAATAACACGATATATAATGAAGTTTTGCGTAATAATAACCATTAAGGGAAATACTCCCCTCTTTGCATGCTGTTATTTGCCAAAATCTCATTTCGATATCTAAAACCATTTATGAAGTCCTAGCACGAAGCAGCGCTTTGTAGATAAGCGCTATTAGATGGAACAGGAGAAAGCCAATGAAAGTGCTTTCTATTTATCTCCTTAGGCTTATTGGCTGGAAATGTTGAAGCAATTTCGTGGAGCAACTTGGGGCTCACAGCCTGAGGGAACTTAATCGGGTGTTGAAGTCGTGGGCTCCGTGCGTGGAATTATTGTATCGAGAATATTGGTGATTTGTGTCCTCAGAGATTCAATGATCCACGAACCATGGAATATTTCTTGCTGTAGAAAAACTGATAGAACTGGTAAATACGTTTCCTGTTGGCAGGTGTCGAATGTTCAGCGATTTTCCGGTATTTGCAAGCAAGTGTGCGTTGTAGATCTTGTTAAGGTAGTTGGTAGAAACAGGCCTTTATCAAATCGTTGGCGCCGTTAGATAACAGCAGATGGTGTTTAATAACAGTCAGTTTCTTGGCAAGGTTTAATTGAAGTCAATAAAATTCATTTTTTCTGTGGTTAATTTGCAGTTTGGTGATGATGTATCTCTTGGCCAGTTGACTCTGAACTGTGTTCATACTTTCGTTATTGTGGAGATTGTCAGTGGGCTTTGGTATGAGTCAACAGGAGGCTGTGAATGAACTTTTAGTTGTGTACGTATCTCATACCAATAGCCAGATACCGGAATATTTGTGAAAGTACTTAGATAGGTATCATCTTCATGATCATCGTCATCATCAGCTTCTTCTCGGGTAGGACTTTTGTGACAAAATTCCTCCATCTGTTACTGTCATTATAAACGTCCTTTCTTTTTAAATCTTGTAACGTTACTCCTTTCTGAACAAGATCTTCATTTATTCTGTCTAGCCATCTTCTTCTAGGATGTCCAACAGGTCTTCTTCCGTGTACTGTAGTTTCCAAGTAATGTCGGGGGTTGTAGTCTCTTGCATCGTCTGCACATGCCCAAACTATTTCAGCCATGTAGTTTGCTATCTTTCCTCCATTGTACAGGTCGCTTGCACGTCGTCCCTAATGCATTCGTTTCTAATTCGATCTCGTCTTGTCTTTTGTGTAGCAGATTGTAAAATCTCCCGCTTGTAGTTCACTGATATTTCTTTCTCATAAAACACAGGACTCCAAGCCGTACGTCATGATTGACAGAAAGTATGATTTGAACGTTGTTTGTCTGGATTTTACGGGAACCACTTTATCCGACACTAGATTTTGTACTTGGTAGAATAAATGGAACCTTTTGGCATTCTATTTTGTACTTCTAATCTAACGCCCTCCTGATTTGATACAATATTTCCGAGATAAATGAAGGTTTCTACACACACATACGTCTTTCACTATGAAATTCAAGGTTGCGTTCATTGGGTATTGTGGTCAATTTCATTGATAATGTTTCCCTATTACTCACAGTTAACTTCTACTCACTACATTTATCGGTCAGCAATCTAATTTCCTTGAATCTCTTGCCTTGACACTCCTCACATGGCAATATCGTCTCCAAAAAAACTAAGGATTTCAAATGTTGAGATTCTACATCGATGAGTGCAATCAAAAGTAATGGAGATAGTCCAGTATCTCCTTAGATAACTACAGAACATTAATTGTTGACTTTGGAGCAATGAAAAGTTTAGCCTGACTCGTGGGTCAATGGCTTTAGACCCTCATTTAGATTGCTTTTAGCACTACAGAGGATTAATTCTGGTCCCTCAATAAACATTTCCGATTAAATATGCGGAGTGGTACATCGCGTGATTTGTGTCGCACAGCGTACATCGTCAAGAGGGCGTGGGTTCTTGCTGTGGCCACGACGTCACGGAAGCTCCTAGGACGAGTTGGAAGGAACGTGTCAGCAGTAACCACGCTAATATTTAACGATGGAGAAGGGCTCAGCTCCAGGCACCGAGAGGTGATAAATAATGCAAAGGGGTTCCTGTGTTCCCAAAATAACTAAATTAGTTTGTCCTCCTCGTTGAAGAACACGGAATTAATAACAGGCGCAACCGGACATACTGTATTTCGAAATAGTTCGCAACTTTTCCGATGGAAGTTGGAGACCAGAAATTTGTAGGCGAGTGTTTGTGGCGGCTCACACGAACCTCGCAACTTTTATCTGCTCAGCACACGAACACCGCAACTTGCCCAAAACTGCCCTTACCGCCAGCACTCCAGCTCCGCAACTAGCAACAGACCTATGATTTCCTCTTGGCCACTTCCGACAGCATACAAATTAGAGGACTGACGTGAAGTTAAGCCAAAGATAACTCTTGCCTTTTTAAATACAAAATTTTTAAAAAAGTAAATAATTAAATTAAATATCTAACCAAGCACAAGGCTGATGAAAAGTTTTTAAAAAAAATTATTTTTAAAATTCAGTCTGGATCGCACCACGTATGCTACAGGAACATAAGTGACCGGTCTCGGTCATATCACATGACCATTATCAGACCCATGGGGAGCACTCTTCTCAGCTGCTGTGATGTCAACTGCAACTCTTCTTGTAGCATATGTGGTACGATCAAGATTGAATTTTAAAAAGAATTTTTTTTTTAATTTTTGATCGCTGTTCCAAAAAGTTTATTAAAATTGATGAAAAGGTGCTTAGATAAGGTAGCATATAATAACCACGATCAATTGCAAGTACTTTTATTCAGTATATATTAGGGGCAGTCAAATGAAAAATGAACATCCGCCACAACGTATCTATGGAAGGGTTCAGTTCAAAAGTAGGCACCACTAGCGTTAACACACTTATTGCACTGGGGAACGAGGCGTGTTTCGCAGAACGCAGTCGGCCGGATTCACAACCGTATCAACTCTCACAATTCCTCGTCAGACTGAAATCGGCGCCCATGCATGTCTTTCTTTAGGTCGCCAAAGCTGTAAAAATCACACAGTGAAGGATCCAGGCTGTGCGGAGGATGTTTCAGTGTTTCCCAATCAGATCGCTGAAGTATAGCCTTCGTCCGATTGGCAGAAGGGAGCGGGCGTTATCGCGCAACAAGATGATTCCGAAAGCCCGAGGGCAAACGGGAATGCCGAAAGAGGAAATATCTCACATCTCCCCACCAAAGAATTCCAAAGCTGTTATCACAAATTTCGGTAGGGTCATTATGACCAGCTTCTCTGACTGCAGGGGTCCTCCGCTCGTCGAGTTCCTCGAGCATCAAACTTCACTCAGCGGAGAGCTCTTCGAAGACAATTTCCAGAAACTGCGACGCGTCAAAAAGTCAAAACGCCCAGGAATACTGTCGAACGGTGTCATCTTCTTGCACGATAACGCCTACCCCACATTATCAATCGGACGAAGGTTGCGCTTCAGCGATTTGGTCGGGAAACACTGCAACACCCTGCGTACAGTCCGGATACTTCCCCGTGTGATTTTGACATCTTTGGCGACCTGAAGAAAGACATGCGTTGACGTCGGTTTCAGTCGGGAGAAAGTGCAACAGTGGATGCGCTTGGTGGTCCGTCAGCGGCCGACTGCGTTCTACGAAAGAGGAACTGATCGTCTAGTCTGACAGTGAGAAAAATATCTTAACGCGAGCGAACTTTTGATTGGAACCATTGGATGCTCCCGTTGTGGTGGGCATTCGGTTTTCATTTAACTGCCCCACAGCCGGCCGGTGTTGCAGAGCGGTTCTTGGTCCTTCAGTTTGGAACCGCGCGACCGCTAAGGTCGCAGGTTCGAATCCTGCCTCGGGCATGAGTGTATGGGATGTCCTTAGGTTAGTTAGGTTTAAGTAGTTCTAGGGGACTGATGACCTCAGAAGTTAAGTCCCATAGTGCTCAGAGCCATTTGAACCATTTTAACTGCCCCTTATATTTTTAAGTCAACTGCCTTGCCGCAGTGGATACACCGGTTCCCGTGAGATCACCGAAGTTAAGGGCTGTCGGGCGTGGTCAGCACTTGGATGGGTGACCATCCAGGCCACCATGCGCTGTTGCCATTTTTCGGGGTGCACTCAGCCTCGTGATGCTAATTGAGGAGCTACTCGACCGAATAGTAGCGACTTCGGTCAAGAATACCATCATAACGACCGGGAGAGCGGCGTGCTGACCCCACGCCCCTCCTATCCGCATCCTCCACTGAGGATGACACGGCGGTCGGATGGTTCCGGTAGGCCACTCGTGGCCTGACGACAGAGTGCCTTTTTTTATAATTTTAAGCAAACGAAAATATTTAAATTTTGTACGAAACATACTTCAATAATTCTAGTCTATCTGTCTATTTTATCAGTGCACACTTTTCTTCTGGATGAATAATTCTCTTTCTATGATTTTCTTGTTGCTTTCTTGGTACGGAACCGAAGGCCACAATATTTACCGTCTTTAGGAGTCTGGATATACTCTACTCAAGTTCATTGCCAAAATATAAATGTTAGGTAGGATCAGCTGACTCAGACAGAGAGTTAAAACTAAGGTGAAAGCCCTCGCAGACATTTTGTCGTCCTCCAAAACGCAGAGGACTCGTCTGCCGAAATACGGAATGATTACGAAAACTTTACGACTACTGCCCACCTTGAATGTCGACCAGCAACGTTACCGGCTGCAAATGGGAAAATCCTCTGATTTAAGCGACTATCGGAAAGGTCAAATTGTTACCGCTTGACGCCTGGAAACTAGTATCTCGAAAGCGGCGAAACTGGTCAACTGTAAGCATATTACTGTCTTGAGCACGTGGCCAAATGGTCGAAGGTCGGGGAAAACATGAGTGGGCGAGAAGCCGCTGGACGTCCATGACTCCTCACAGAACGTGAAGGTCGGAGGCTTGGCCTCTCCGTAGAGCAGGATAGGAGCAATCAGTAGCAGATGTGACGACATAGTACAGTGCCGGTGGAGGCAGAAGTGTTTTGGAGCAAAGCGTTCAGCGCACATCGCTGAATTTGGGGCTCTGCCGCTGACGACCCCTATGTGTTACCATGTAGACTTAACGACATCGCGAATTAAGATTGCAGTGGTCACATGATTATCGAGATTGGGTCGTTGATCAGTGCAAATTGCCGCCTCGCGTTTCTTGTTATATCAGGTGGTCGTCACCTCCGGATATGCCGTCACCCAGGCGAACGGATGCTCGAAAAGTGATCGGATGCAAGCCCGTGGGAACAGTATTACACTGAAGAGCCAAGGAAAGTGCCTAATATCGTATAGGGACCAGGGAAGCATGCAGAAGTTCCGAAACACGATGTGGCTTGGACTCCACTGCCGGCCGTGGTGGCCGAGAGGTTCTAGGCGCTTCAGTCTGGAACCGCGCGACCGCTACGGTCGCAGGTTCGAATCCTGCCTTGGGCAAGGACGTGTGTGATGTCCTTAGGTTGATTAGGTTTAAGTAGTTCTAAGTTCTAGGGGACTGATGACCTCAGATGTTAAGTCCCATTTGAACCATTTTTTTGGACTCCACTAATGTCTGAAGTACTACTGGGCGGAATTCACATCATCAGTCTTGCAGGGCTGTCCATAAATCCGTAAGAGTACGAGGGGATGAAGATCTCTTCTGAACAGCGCATTGAAAGCATTGCAGACATGCTCAATAACATTCAAGTCTGGAGAGTTTGGTAGCCAGCGGAAGTGTTTAAACTCAGAAACTCCTGGAACCACTCTGTAGCTATTCTGGACGCGTGGGGGTGTCGCATTGTCCAGCTGGAATTGCCGAAGTCCGTCGGAATGCACAATGGACATGAATGGATGCAGGTGATCAGACAGGACGCTTACGTTCGTGTCATCTGTCAGAATCGTATCTTGTAGAAAGGGCCCCATATCACTCTAACTGCACACGGTTCACACCATTACAGAACCTCCACCAGCTTGAACAGTCCCCTACTGACATGCAGGGTCCATGGATTCATGAGGTTGTCTCCATATCTGTACACGTCCATCTTCTCGATACAATATGAATCGAGACTCCTGCGACCAGGCAACATGTTTCCAGTCATCAACAGCCTGCGACAACAATTTGGCGCGTTTCGATATGTCGATTGGTTATGAAACCGTAAAAGTTACATTTGTTGCAGGCTGCACGTTATTATGACAAATTCAAAAGTGTGGCATTTTCTGACGAACTTCAGAATGCTGTTGACAATGACAACAATTTCGCACAGCGCATCGTGTTCAGCAATGTACTATAATTCCACCTTAGTAACCAAACACAGTGTTCGAATCTGGGTCCCACAGAGCCCAAATGCATATAATGAACATCTACTAGAGTCACTCAACGTCAGTGTGTCTTGTTAGATATCGCACTCACCTATTTACGGCTCATTCTTCTTTGATGGAAACACAGTTAACGGTCAGCAGTATCTACTGTGTTACAGAATTGGTTGTTTCCAAGCATGAACAGGGACACCTTCATTTTTCAGCAAGACGACGCGCTTCCTCACTGGAGTCGCCAAGTGCGTGAATATCTGACTGAAACTCCTGCAAGCCGTTGGTTTGGTCGTCAAACAAGAGATGACTTAGCACTTCTCAGCTGGCCACCACGTTCACCGGATTTGAAGCCTTGTGACTTTTTCCTGTGTTTCATTAAGGACAACGTTATGCACCAACAGTATCTAGAGGAGCTGAAGAACATGATTCGTCCTGCCATAACATTAGTGACGATGAACAGGGTTACCGGAGTATGGGAGGAATTCGAGTATCGATGTGATACTGTTCGTGTCGCTGGCGGAGGACGTGTTGAACATGAAGGACGTATTGAACATCTGTAATCTGAGCTTGAGGGGTAAATATGTATCTCAAGTAATATGTCTTACTGTTAAAAAATTTTTGTGTTCACAATACGTAAATTCTTTTGAAACAGTCAGTACTGTGGGGGATATTCACTTGGGCTTCTATGTGAGCTGTGGTAATAATCGAGGACACCATGACAGCTTGACACTGCCCACACATTAATGAAGACCACATGCATCGCTTCATGTTTGATGTCTTTTCAACCATCGATTGCATTTTTCAGTAGGGTAACTGCCAGTATCTCAAGGACAGACCCGAGCCACAGTGGTCTGAGATTCATTGATAGCGAACTCACGCCGATGTCTAGGCCACTAAATTCGGATGATCTGACCCTGATTTAGCACATCTGCTACTGTATCGCTTGCCATATTAACCCGTAATTTACGGGAATTGCTTGAACTATTAGTAGGCATCAAATGCTAAATATCTCCGGATACCTGCCAAGGGTTTGTCGAATCTTTGCTAGGCTCAAGGGATGCTGTATTGCGTTCGAAATGCGAACCAACACTGTATTAAGCAGCTGTTCGTGTTTTGGGTCGGGTTATTCCAAAGGCGCGCAGACCCTAAATTTTACACCATGTGATCAAAAAGTATCCGGACACGTTGCTGAAAACGACTTACAAGTTCGTGGCACCCTCCATCGGTAATACTGGAATTCAGTATGGTGTTGGTCCACCCTTAGCCTTGATGACAGCTTCCTCACTCGCAGGCATACGTTCAATCATGTGCTGGAAGGTTTCTTGGGGAATGGCAGCCCATTCTTTACGGAGTGCTGCGCTGAGGAGAGGTACTGATGTTGGTCAGTGAGGCCTGGCATGAAATCGGCGTTCCAACATCCCAAAGGTGTTCTATTGGATTCAGGTCAGGACTCTGTATAGGCCAGTCCATTACAGGGATGTTATTGTCGTGTAACCACTCCGCCACAGGCCGTGCATTACGAACAGGTGCTCGATCGTGTTGAAAAATGCAATCGCCATATCCCCGAATTGCTCTTTAACAATGGGAAGCAAGAAGTTGCTTAAAACATCAATGTAGGCCTGTGCTATGATAGTGCCACGCAAAACAACACGGGTCGCAAGCCCCCTCCGTGAAAAACACGACCACACCATACACAACCGCCTCCGAATTTTACTTTTGGCACTATACACGCTGGCAGATGACGTTCACTGGGCATTCGCCATACCCACACCCTGCCATCGGATCGCCACATTGTGTATCGTGATTCGTCATGCCACATAACGTTTTTCCACTGTTCAATCGTCCAAGGTTATGCTCCTTACACCAAGCGAGGCGTCGTTTGGCATTTACTGGCGTGATGTGTGGCTTATGAGCAGCTGCTCGACCATGAAATCCAAGTTTTCTCATCTCCCACCTAACTGCCATAGTACTTGCGGTGGATCCTGATGCAGTTTGGAATTCTTGTGTGATGGTCTGAATAGATGCCTGCCTATTACACATTACAACACTCTTCAACTATCGGCGTCCTCTTCAGTCAACAGACGATGTCGCCCTATACGCTTTTGTGCTGTACGTGTCCCTTCACGTTTCCACTTCATTCAATCACCTGACCACTTCGAATTCCCTGAGTTCCGCGGAGCTCCCCATTTTGCTCTCTAACAATGTCTAATGACTACTGAGGTCGCTGATACAGAGTATCTGGCAGTAGGTGGCAGTACAATGCACCTGATATGAAAAACATGTTTTGGGGGGGGGGGGGGGTCCACATACTTTTGATCGCATAGTGTACATGTATTTGAAGCGGTCAGCTGCGCACGCTGTCTCTTTTCGGTTTAGGTCAACCGCGCGTGGTGATCAATTTTTGAGTGAAGTCATCTGCATGCTGAAGAAAACACAAGTTAAGTTAGTATTACAGCACTTTCCGTCCCATTTCAAGAGACTTAGGAGTCTCCACGACGGCTGAGCTAGACCAGTCATAGGTGTGACGTCCATCATGGGCCACTAGTTAGGACATTTAAAATGTCACGGAAACTGTTTTCGTTCCTTACGATAATGATAAGAAATGCTTTTTAAAAAATTAAAATGTGTCATAGCTTCATTCCTCTACTTTAATATCATTTCCTGTATATACTGCACGTATTTGTCACGTTTATCGTTACATCGGTGAGGCCTATCTGTGTCATTTATTTTAACGTAGGTGGTTGAGTTTGAACGATAGTGTCGACAAAATTATGTAAATGTCGATGTGCACTCCAAAGATTAAGGCCGAAAGCCCTGTGAAATGCCTCACAAGCATTAATTGTTCTTTCGGAGATTATAGTACAGGAAGCCTAAATTTCTGACGGAAACCAACCTCCTGAGTCTATGAACGTCGTTTTCAGATAATCAGCAAAACTTGTAACATCATCATTTTCGGGTTTAATGACCGTTAAATCTTCAATAAAATCGTCTCAAACTTCGTTGGGAGCGAGAAAAGCCAAACTAAATAACCAGTGTAACCACTCATCTGTATAAATGTTGTTTTGTTTATAATCGGAAGACAGCGATTACGGCTGAATTTTCCTCCACCTGGCCTGCACTCTACTATTGATGATAATGGCCACACCTGACTAACTGCTTTGTGTATATTCACTTCGAAATCATACACAATGTGTGTGAAATCTTATGGGACTTAACCGCTAAGGTCATTAGTCCCTAAGCTTACACAGTACTTAACCTAAATTATCCTAAGGACAAACACACACATCCATGCCCGAGGGAGGACTCGAACCTCCGCGGGGGTCAGCCGCACAGTCTATGACTGCAGCGCGGCAGACCGGTCGGCTAATCCCGCGCGGCCATACACAATGCCTGACAATTGAAACTTAATAGAGTCTCGTCACAACTACAATAATAAATGTATTGACCATTGTTTGAAACATGAATTACAATACGTCATGAAAAAGTTGGCAGCAGTAGTCGAAGGCTTAGTAAACAGGGTGTCAGTTGAAGAATCGTTTAAGTAAATAAAATGTATTTACCGTGCACCTCCACGCTACTCTACGTTATGTTTCTCTGTCTTTCCAAACTTTATTTGTTCCGATAACGATCAGCTTCTGTATGCTTTCACTTGTCACATGCTCCACAGGAACGTGACAATCCACTTAACAACTATCAATCACAGACGAGGAGTAGGAACTGGCTGACTCGGAGAAAGTAATTAATGATAACAGCACTACCAACAGCCCTGCGCAAACATTACCAAGTAGCAAATAAAACAGTCGCATGCAGTCGACCTGTTTCCTGACGTAATGCTGAACCTTCTCTCGCGCAGTTGGGCAAGCAGTAAACCTTTTCGCGTGCAATCCGCAGCCACGCTGATCTACCAGAAGACATATGTAAAGAATTTTTTTTAAATTACCGCTACCAGTCACAAACTTTGTCAACTATTGTATTACTTATTTATGAGACATGTTTCGAGGTAAACCTCATCTTCAGGCTAAATGGCATTACAAAACAATTTTAAAATAAGGCCATACCGTACTGATGTTACATAGTCTTTTCTTAAAAACTGTGGTCATTCTGTGGAAGAACAGAAGACTTAGTAAGGGGTGCTGTCACTTTGGAAGCTGGACTGATGTTTGCACGAAAATCTTTTGTAACGGTCACTCACTTTTTTCTTCTGTCCAAGTGACTGCTATGTTAGTGACACAGTCGTTTGACTCTAGCCCCAACAATAGCTTGGAAATATGTAAAATAAAAAGTTTATATCACGATGTGTTCAATAATATTGTAACTGGTGCTCAATTTGTAATGTATTTCGCCAACCTACATCTGTAATACGAGAACAAGACGTGCAGAAGACAGGTAAACATCTGACACCACACAGATCGACAAATCGATATTCAAATCGAAACCAGCTGTATTTCGACCGCCATCTTGTCCACTGCACTACAGAACTGTTTGTGATCGTGTTTCCAAGTTACTGCTATGTTAGTGACAATTTGTAAAGAGTGACCAGGAGAGGCATGGAAATGGAGGCACCCCAGCGCATCGCTACAATACTGCCACGCCAGAAGAAAAAAGTGAATGACCGTTACAAAACATTTTCGTGAAAACATCAGTCCAGCTTCCAAAGTGACAGCACTCCTTACTAAGTTTTCTCTTCTTCCACAGTACGACCACAGCATTTACGAAAAGACTATGTAGCTAAGACTATGTAACTAAGTTTTCTCTTCTTCCACAAGATGGCCACAGCATTTATGAAAAGATTATGTAACATCAGTATGGTCTTATTTTAAAGTTGTTTTTGTAATGCCATTTAGCCCGAAGATGAGGTTTACCTCGAAACATGTCGCTAAATAAATAAGTGCTACAATATGAAACTTCCTGGCAGATTAAAACTGTGTGCCGGACCGAGACTCGAACTCGGGACCTTTGCCTTTCGTGGGCAAGTGCTCTACCAACTGAGCTACCCAAGCACGACTTACGCCCCGTCCTCACAGCTTTACTTCTGCCAGTACCTCGTCTCCTACCTTCCAAAGGTAAAGGTCGCGAGTTCTAGTCTCAGTCCGGCACACAGTTTTAATCTGCCAGAAAGTTCATATCAGCGCACACTCCGCTGTAGAGCGAAAATTTCATTCTAAGTACTACAATAGTTGACAAGGTTTGTGACTAGTATCGGTAATTAAAAAAAAGACCTTTACATATTTCTTGGGACAATCACGGTCGAAAAATAGTCAAAATGGCTTCAAATTCTTCTACCAGAAGACATGTTGCGGAATACGGACAGGGGGATTAGTGGAGAGTCCCTCGGATTTCTCTAATCTGCAGGGCTGGTGGCGGCTAGTTTGTGGAGGCTGCGCCGTGATGGAAGATGGCTCTCGGCTTCTCTTGCGCTTCCTCGGCGGCCTGCGATTTCTCACCCCCGCAGGCGCGTGCTTGGAGTGGGGAGGGTCGAGAGAGCTGGGCCGTATCACCGAGATTGAATCACGCCACACGTGCCTCGACGGCTTCCCACCGAGCGCCCCCCGCTCGCCTACCCGAGTTGCCAACCCCAGGCTGCAGATCGTATCAGCCCGCCGCTTAGCCGCCAATCTCCGCCCACCCTGTCTAATCACTACCCTTACCTACGAGCACTACCAGCCTGCTTCTACACTACAGTCACAGTCTGGCTTTAGCAGCCGACGTGTGCGGTCGTCTCGTATTACCGCCTGGGGAGCGCGCGTGCTAGTTTTTTTATCTTCTGCGGCTGTTGCTTGCGCTCCAGAGCAATGGCACACCGATTCCGTACATCAACACTCCGTTTCATGTTCTGTAATGACTATACAAGACCAAAGGCGCTCGAGGTAGAGCGCTTTCTTCGTCATGTAGCCGAAATCCCGGAAAACGACATAGTGGGCATCCACTTATCAATATTCAACAGTACAGAGAACGTGAAAGTCACCAGTGACGCGACGTTTCTACCACGCCGACGGTAACGTCGGGCCGGTGACGGTCGATTACGCAGGATTAGGCATGAGAACAAAAAGTCTTTGAACTGCCGTTCGAACTCTCAGCGGTCGACGTCATTGACGCCTTCCTCCTTGATGCACCGTTCACGGCCATGTAGTAAAACAGTGGACACAATTTCGAACATATCCGGTCCTCAATGGCGCCAGTCAGATTACCGAAGACCTCCACTGATATGTGCCATCCTACTTCCAGACAAGCGGCTGTCGCACGGTAGTCATTTACGACGGCCAACCGCGTACTTATGCAGGATGCGGCATGGAAGGCCGGTCACGGAAGCAGCGATCATCCAAGTGCTGTAAACGCAGACGTCGCTGTCTCCTAAAGGGGTGCCTCACCTCCCAATGACGCATCGCTTGCAGTTCTTATGGATGACGATCACGAATCGACTGAAGTCGAGGATTACAATGTAGCAACCAATGTGGCCTACAGTTACGCGCACCCGCAATCCCATGGCCAGACATCTATCTCACCCTGCTACGTCAATTGTCACGCAACGCTGTTGAGCGGAAGTTCCCTGCGATCCTTTGATCAAATGTATGGCACCATATCCGCACAATTTACCTCCCAACATATGTTAGAATAACCCGGTACTTGGTTACCAATTGCAAAATTGCGACACGACAGAAGATGCAATTGGATTACCTGACGCCTCACTGTATGCAACCTGTCAACACGAGAACGTCAACTGCTTCACGTACCCATCAACCATTGACGTCTGTGAGCTTATTTGCAGGATGATCGCCTAATTTCTCCACATTTCCCCGGCCAAGGTTGAACTTCAGACATGCATCTTTCCTGAGATCAGATATGCACCTTTCCTGAAAAAACCAACGCCATACTCTGAATAAAAGGTCAGACGCTCAGCCACATCTATGGCGACGACGACAAATGAGGCCTCGGCTTTTGGTACGGGTTACAGAACGCCCACGCCGACTTGGAGCGATGACCCAGTTACCTGACCCTGTTTGCCAACTACTCGCGTGGTGTATTCATATCCCCCCCGCCCAGTTGGGACGTCTTGGGCGTTATTCCCACTCCCTCTCCCCCCATGACTTCTCCTCTAGCTCTTCTCGCTGGATCTGCATCTTTCGTCCCCGGCTTCTGAGGACATCAAGAAGGCGAGTGCATCTTTCACCGCACAAGGCAGCCCACGTAAGACAGCACCATGACGTTTCCTCCATCACCCGACCCTAACTACCACAGGTACTTCCCTCCAATGCACCCGACTGCGCGAAGGGCCGGGAACACCGTGGCCAGGCCTCAGTTACGACCCTTTCTCCTCCCTGCCCTTGGGCACTGCCGCCGAACGGATGTATAGCCCAGATTCTTTCTCCTCTCCCCTTCCTTCCCTTATAAAGTACTTTATACTGTAAATACGTACCGAGCGAGGTGGCGCAGTGGTTAGCACACTGGACTCGCTCTCGGGAGGACGACGGTTCAAACCCGCATCCGGCCATCCTGATTTAGGTTTCTCGTGATTTCCTTAAATCGCTTCAGGCAAATGCCAGGATGGTTCCTTTGAAAGGGCAAGGCCGACTTCCTTCCCCATCCTTCCCTAACCCGATGGGACCGATGACCTCGCTGTTTGCCGGCCAGAGTGGCCGAGCGGTTCTAGGTAATACAGTCTGGAACCGTGAGACCGCTACGGACGCAGGTTCGAATCCTGCCTCGGGCATGGATGTGTATGATGTCCTTAGGTTGGTTAGGTTTAAGTAGTTCTAAGTTCTAGGTGACTGATGACCTCAGAAGTTGAGTCCCATAGTGCTCAGAGCCATTTTTGAACCTCCCTGTTTGGTTCCCTTCCCAAATCAACCAACCAACTGTAAATATGTTTCTCTATACTTCCTTTCTGGCTTTTGCTAATACAATCATATATAAATAAAAAAACTGAGTAGATGGCTAAAAAATAGTGGGTAGAGCTCTTGCCCTCGAAAGGCAAAGGTTCTGAGTTCGAGCCTCGGTCCGGCGCACGGTTTTAATCGGCCAGGAAGTTCTAGGTCAGCGCATATTGCGCTGCAGAACACAAATTTCATTCTGGTTTGTGGAAGTGTTGATATCGAGGCGATCATGGCTTTCATTGTCTCGCGGAACTTGATAAATAAATTAGTTCACAAGTGCGTCGAACCGCAAAGAATTTTGCTTTGCGTTCTAGTGGCTCCCATGTTGTATTTAGGCAAGAAACGGAGTACCGAGTGGTTATAATTAAAGTGCAGCTACTCACGCAAGGGCATTATGTACTGTAATTATCGTATGGCAGCGAAATATGGCAGATATACTAATGCCTAAATGCGGAACCGATTTACGTTGAAAAGAATTGAGTCTCAATTTCGGCAACCACGTTAAAATCTGGTGCTGCAGAATCTCGTTAACATCTCCGGTGCTTATACTGAACAAATTGTATAAGTGGCAGTTAAAAATAACATCAGCATTATGCCATTCTCACTTGTTTGACCTTTCCTGCCCACATCCCGTTGCTATCCAATACATATGGAAACATTCTTATACGTCTTTCTTGCATTCAGAGCGCCTGATTTGCACTGATGGTCAACACTCAAAATAATTGGTTTCAGCGAAATCGGTTCCGCATAAACGCTTTAGAATATCCATCAAGTTTCGCTGCCATACGATAATTACTTCCCACACTGGACCCCTGTGGGTAGCTGCACTTTAATTATAACCAGCCGGTAAGAGTATCTTCGTCCCTCACACTCACAGGGGACAGCCCGTCAGATCAAGCCGGAAAACAGGAAGAAGGTGTACTGAAGTGTGGGGAAAAAAAGCAAAATAGAAATACTGAAAGGTTCAATAACAAGACGTACAATAAAGTGCAGCTTGAAACAGCGAAGGCGTCGTGGGTGTGTTCATGGTACTGGATTGCCAAGCAGGCGAGCCATGTTCATAACACCCTCGTGCTAATTTTTTTTTTTTTTCACAGCAATATGAACTGTTTGTCCGGTCATCGGAATGTTTGTTCTCTTTCTGTAGTCTTGGGAGTTGTCATACTATACATTGGTTATAGAATGCAAGTCGTGTGGTAAGAATACGGTATAGTTGCAAGTAAATGTGACGAATATTGAGAGCAGGCGAGGTACCACACAGACATCTCACAGAAATGAAAACAACAAATAAATGGGTGTGAACTAAGTTACAACAAAGGAATTCCAGAGTCAAGACTTCCAAAACGGAACGCAACTTCAAAAACTTTGAAAGCATACGTTTTGACGGAGCACAGAGAAACAATGTGATTGTGAAACTGTTGCTTTCATTTGCTGAAGCTTATGTGACAAACTACTATATTTTCATCATTTCCATGGGAGTGATCACATTCACATTCATACGACACATAAATCGGGCAGGGAGGCATACCTCACTCACTTTATCAGTCTTACAAATTAGGTGCGTCGAGAAGAGATTCCTATCATACGACACACATTCTGTCACTAATGCCTTGTATGACACACCAGACGTGTTTTCCGGCAGCGGATTCTGTTGACTTGTCGCCTTGTCATCAAACGTTTGCGGTTCCCATTCGAAAGCCACTTCCTTTCAGCTGCTAATAGAGTAGTTGTGCAGAATCAACTGTCATTATAGATCCCTACCTTACACCTCGTGTTAAAAACGGAAGTTACACCGCGACACAAACACAAATTTAAATAAAGCGAACAAGGAAAAAAAAAAGGCATCAGAGTGGTTTTAATACGAATCGCCCGCTTGGCAGTCTAGCACCGTAACCAATTAGCAACGACGCTATTCCTGTTTCTAGTTGTTCGATATTGGCTAATTAAGCTGACAACCGTTTTTGTTTCATTTACGTAAATTTTTTCTACTTTCATTATTTTCTAAGTTACAGTCTTTTTGCTTTCTACACTCCTGGAAATGGAAAAAAGAACACATTGACACCGGTGTGTCAGACCAACCATACTTGCTCCGGACACTGCGAGAGGGCTGTACAAGCAATGATCACACGCACGGCACAGCGGACACACCAGGAACCGCGGTGTTGGCCGTCGAATGGCGCTAGCTGCGCAGCATTTGTGCACCGCCGCCGTCAGTGTCAGCCAGTTTGCCGTGGCATACGGAGCTCCATCGCAGTCTTTAACACTGGTAGCATGCCGCGACAGCGTGGACGTGAACCGTATGTGCAGTTGACGGACTTTGAGCGAGGGCGTATAGTGGGCATGCGGGAGGCCGGGTGGACGTACCGCCGAATTGCTCAACACGTGGGGCGTGAGGTCTCCACAGTACATCGATGTTGTCGCCAGTGGTCGGCGGAAGGTGCACGTGCCCGTCGACCTGAGACCGGACCGCAGCGACGCACGGATGCACGCCAAGACCGTAGGATCCTACGCAGTGCCGTAGGGGACCGCACCGCCACTTCCCAGCAAATTAGGGACACTGTTGCTCCTGGGGTATCGGCGAGGACCATTCGCAACCGTCTCCATGAAGCTGGGCTACGGTCCCGCACACCGTTAGGCCGTCTTCCGCTCACGCCCCAACATCGTGCAGCCCGCCTCCAGTGGTGTCGCGACAGGCGTGAATGGAGGGACGAATGGAGACGTGTCGTCTTCAGCGATGAGAGTCGCTTCTGCCTTGGTGCCAATGATGGTCGTATGCGTGTTTGGCGCCGTGCAGGTGAGCGCCACAATCAGGACTGCATACGACCGAGGCACACAGGGCCAACACCCGGCATCATGGTGTGGGGAGCGATCTCCTACACTGGCCGTACACCACTGGTGATCGTCGAGGGGACACTGAATAGTGCACGGTACATCCAAACCGTCATCGAACCCATTGTTCTACCATTCCTAGACCGGCAAGGGAACTTGCTGTTCCAACAGGACAATGCACGTCCGCATGTATCCCGTGCCACCCAACGTGCTCTAGAAGGTGTAAGTCAACTACCCTGGCCAGCAAGATCTCCGGACCTGTCCCCCATTGAGCATGTTTGGGACTGGATGAAGCGTCGTCTCACGCGGTCTGCACGTCCAGCACGAACGCTGGTCCAACTGAGGCGCCAGGTGGAAATGGCATGGCAAGCCGTTCCACAGGACTACATCCAGCATCTCTACGATCGTCTCCATGGGAGAATAGCAGCCTGCATTGCTGCGAAAGGTGGATATACACTGTACTAGTGCCAACATTGTGCATGCTCTGTTGCCTGTGTCTATGTGCCTGTGGTTCTGTCAGTGTGATCATGTGATGTATCTGACCCCAGGAATGTGTCAATAAAGTTTCCCCTTCCTGGGACAATGAATTCACGGTGTTCTTATTTCAATTTCCAGGAGTGTACTAATTGCCACCCTTACGAAATTCACGTTCGATTCCCTCTGTCCGGCCAGCCGGTGTGGCCTAGCGGTTCTGGGCGCTTCAGTCTAAAGCCGCGCGACCGCTAAGGTCGCAGGTTCGAATCCTGCCTCGGGTATGGATGTGTGTGATGTCCTTAGGTTAGTTAGGTTTAAGTAGTTCTAAGTTCTAGGGGACTGATGACCTCAGATGTTGAGTCCCATAGTGCTCAGAGCCATTTGAACCAACCCTCTGTCCGTTAGGTTAATGCATGGTCAAACTTTTCTCAATTTTTCCCATAGGGCAACGCTTGCTGCATGTTAAGGTCGTATTTGGCACATTTAAAATTCCGCGGTAGCGCTGTACTTGGGTTTCCTGTGACAGGACTAAAAGTTGTGTTATTAGGAAACAGGTCGCACGCGCCGCCAATAGCGTTATAAACGCTCTTTTTATCAGTCTGTTGGACTCATCCAATGTATGTGGCCGTAGAAAGCTATTCTCCTTTTCCTAATCATGTCTGTTATTTTTCAGTATGTATGTAAAATTCACTATTATGACGCCTTCTGTGCTGTATTTGCTCTTTAACTGGTCCCAAAATTGCATTCATTACTTTTCTTTCTGTGATTTCCAATGCTTCTATCATGGTCTTTTTCATCATAACGAAACATTGAGCTGCAATGCGAATTACTTTAGAGTGTGTGTAACTTAAGCATTGATGAGTATTGATTTCTTATTATATACGTCCTTAGCGAAGTAGCATACCGTTTTCATTTAATTAACTCTTGCTTCAAAAGTTTCTTTCTTCTAAATATCTTGTTCAGTTACTTTTCCAACACATCTGAAGTTGTCAGTTCTTAATTTTTTCATATTTAGTTTTCATCATTCTCGGGGCTGCCTTAATATTCGTCATAAATCTGGTTTCCTCAAAGAATATTTGCTGGCATGATTTTTCAGCTAGTTCTTTAAGCAGTTCTATTTGTGTAGTGGCTGTTTCCATTGAGTCCGACAAAATGGTTAGGTCATCCGCAAATGCTAAGCAGTCTTTTTGTAGTTTGTCCCTTTTCTGACCTACTCTAACTCCCTCATTGATTTGGCTTTCTCGTAACGCCAGTGTCCATTATCTTAGGACCTTTCCTAGAATCCAATTAAAGAGCAATGGAGAGAGACCATATTTCAGCCTCACTCCAGTTTTGATCTCAAAACTTCTAGAAATTTCATTTTTAAATTTCACAATGTCTTAATCGGTTTCGACCAGACAATGACTACCCTTCAGACCATGAACAGATAGAAAGGGAAGAAACAGTATCATTCCTAAATCTACAAAATCTTCGAAGTAACCACCTTCATAATGATAAAAAATAAGAAAATTATGCATAAAGGCGAATGCAGCTAGTGGTTTCCGTTGCGTTATCGACAGTGCTAAAGGCAACAGAAGGCAGAGGTCGAGGTTTTGTAGGCGAAGTAATATCCTCTGTATAGTCATACGTGTCTGCATTCACGGAAGGAATATCTACTTCCGAAGGTTTTTGTAGTTATATCCATTAAAGTAAAGTGATATATTTCTTTAACAATTTTTAAAACCTTTTAAAATATGTAATAATTTTTAGTTTTGAGTATTTGTAACGAGGTCGGAGAAACAATGGTGGGTTGGGGAGGGGTAGGAATGGGGTGATTCACAGGCAGTTGACGATGAGGATATATTACATGAGGAAATTATTGAATAGGAGTAATAATTAAGCGTACTAAAGAAAGGTAGAAAAGGCGGAACAGTATTTAGTTCATGATGGAGAAATTAAAAGATTGAGGTCTGTCGATGACGTTGCAATTGGAAGTGGACATGGAAGAGCAGTTGAACGAAACGGATAATGTCTTCAAGAGAGATTGTAAGATGAACGTCAGTAAAAGTAAAATAATGATATTTACAGGCAGTCGAATTAAATCAGGCCATGCTCAGGGAATCAGATCAGGGAACGGGACACTAAAAGCAGTCGATAAGTTTTTTTATTTAGCTGCAAACTAACTGACGAAGGCCGAAGTAGGGAACGTATAAAATACAGACTATCAATGTCAAGAAACGCGTTTCTGATAACAGAAATTTGTGAACATCAAATATAAATTTAAGTGTTAGTAAAATCATTTCTGAAGAGATTTGTCTGGATTCTTTCGCTGTATGTAAGTGAAACGTTGAAGATAAGTAGTTTCAGCAAGAAGGGTAATAGAAGTTTGTGCAATGTGGTGCTGCAGAAGAATGTTGAAGATCAGATGGGTAGGTCAAATAACTAATGGGGAGGCACTGAATCGATTTGCAGAGGAACGAAATTTATACCATCAAGGAATCGTCACTCTGGAATCTGAAAGAAGTTCAGGAGGAATGGACGGGGGTTAAATTCTAGAGGGAGACCAATGTTAAATGTTTACCTACAGCAAGAACCAACAAACGGATCTAGGTTGCAGTAATTAGAAATAAAGAGACTTCCACAGAATAGGCTTAAGTGGAGAGCTGCATCGAATCAAGTTTTTACGTTTTGGTGGCACTGGTCCTATTATTCTATTTCTTCAGGTGTTTACAAACCATCTGATGTGTAATTTGTATTGAAATTCAGTCACTGTTGTCTCTACTTTTGAGTTATACTTCCTGTGAATTACACTCCTGGAAATGGAAAAAAGAACACATTGACACCGGTGTGTCAGACCCACCATACTTGCTCCGGACACTGCGAGAGGGCTGTACAAGCAATGATCACACGCACGGCACAGCGGACACACCAGGAACCGCGGTGTTGGCCGTCGAATGGCGCTAGCTGCGCAGCATTTGTGCACCGCCGCCGTCAGTGTCAGCCAGTTTGCCGTGGCATACGGAGCTCCATCGCAGTCTTTAACACTGATAGCACGCCGCGACAGCGTGGACGTGAACCGTATGTGCAGTTGACGGACTTTGAGCGAGGGCGTATAGTGGGCATGCGGGAGGCCGGGTGGACGTACCGCCGAATTGCTCAACACGTGGGGCGTGAGGTCTCCACAGTACATCGATGTTGTCGCCAGTGGTTGGCGGAAGGTGCACGTGCCCGTCGACCTGGGACCGGACCGCAGCGATGCACGGATGCACGCCAAGACCGTAGGATCCTACGCAGTGCCGTAGGGGACCGCACCGCCACTTCCCAGCAAATTAGGGACACTCTTGCTCCTGGGGTATCGGCGAGGACCATTCGCAACCGTCTCCATGAAGCTGGGCTACGGTCCCGCACACCGTTAGGCCGTCTTCCGCTCACGCCCCAACATCGTGCAGCCCGCCTCCAGTGGTGTCGCGACAGGCGTGAATTGAGGGACGAATGGAGACGTGTCGTCTTCAGCGATGAGAGTCGCTTCTGCCTTGGTGCCAATGATGGTCGTATGCGTGTTTGGCGCCGTGCAGGTGAGCGCCACAATCAGGACTGCATACGACCGAGGCACACAGGGCCAACACCCGGCATCATGGTGTGGGGAGCGATCTCCTACACTGGCCGTACACCACTGGTGATCGTCGAGGGGACACTGAATAGTGCACGGTACATCCAAACCGTCATCGAACCCATTGTTCTACCATTCCTAGACCGGCAAGGGAACTTGCTGTTCCAACAGGACAATGCACGTCCGCATGTATCCCGTGCCACCCAACGTGCTCTAGAAGGTGTAAGTCAACTACCCTGGCCAGCAAGATCTCCGGACCTGTCCCCCATTGAGCATGTTTGGGACTGGATGAAGCGTCGTCTCACGCGGTCTGCACGTCCAGCACGAACGCTGGTCCAACTGAGGCGCCAGGTGGAAATGGCATGGCAAGCCGTTCCACAGGACTACATCCAGCATCTCTACGATCGTCTCCATGGGAGAATAGCAGCCTGCATTGCTGCGAAAGGTGGATATACACTGTACTAGTGCCAACATTGTGCATGCTCTGTTGCCTGTGTCTATGTGCCTGTGGTTCTGTCAGTGTGATCATGTGATGTATCTGACCCCAGGAATGTGTCAATAAAGTTTCCCCTTCCTGGGACAATGAATTCACGGTGTTCTTATTTCAATTTCCAGGAGTGTACTAATTGCCACCCTTACGAAATTCACGTTCGATTCCCTCTGTCCGGCCAGCCGGTGTGGCCTAGCGGTTCTGGGCGCTTCAGTCTAAAGCCGCGCGACCGCTAAGGTCGCAGGTTCGAATCCTGCCTCGGGTATGGATGTGTGTGATGTCCTTAGGTTAGTTAGGTTTAAGTAGTTCTAAGTTCTAGGGGACTGATGACCTCAGATGTTGAGTCCCATAGTGCTCAGAGCCATTTGAACCAACCCTCTGTCCGTTAGGTTAATGCATGGTCAAACTTTTCTCAATTTTTCCCATAGGGCAACGCTTGCTGCATGTTAAGGTCGTATTTGGCACATTTAAAATTCCGCGGTAGCGCTGTACTTGGGTTTCCTGTGACAGGACTAAAAGTTGTGTTATTAGGAAACAGGTCGCACGCGCCGCCAATAGCGTTATAAACGCTCTTTTTATCAGTCTGTTGGACTCATCCAATGTATGTGGCCGTAGAAAGCTATTCTCCTTTTCCTAATCATGTCTGTTATTTTTCAGTATGTATGTAAAATTCACTATTATGACGCCTTCTGTGCTGTATTTGCTCTTTAACTGGTCCCAAAATTGCATTCATTACTTTTCTTTCTGTGATTTCCAATGCTTCTATCATGGTCTTTTTCATCATAACGAAACATTGAGCTGCAATGCGAATTACTTTAGAGTGTGTGTAACTTAAGCATTGATGAGTATTGATTTCTTATTATATACGTCCTTAGCGAAGTAGCATACCGTTTTCATTTAATTAACTCTTGCTTCAAAAGTTTCTTTCTTCTAAATATCTTGTTCAGTTACTTTTCCAACACATCTGAAGTTGTCAGTTCTTAATTTTTTCATATTTAGTTTTCATCATTCTCGGGGCTGCCTTAATATTCGTCATAAATCTGGTTTCCTCAAAGAATATTTGCTGGCATGATTTTTCAGCTAGTTCTTTAAGCAGTTCTATTTGTGTAGTGGCTGTTTCCATTGAGTCCGACAAAATGGTTAGGTCATCCGCAAATGCTAAGCAGTCTTTTTGTAGTTTGTCCCTTTTCTGACCTACTCTAACTCCCTCATTGATTTGGCTTTCTCGTAACGCCAGTGTCCATTATCTTAGGACCTTTCCTAGAATCCAATTAAAGAGCAATGGAGAGAGACCATATTTCAGCCTCACTCCAGTTTTGATCTCAAAACTTCTAGAAATTTCATTTTTAAATTTCACAATGTCTTAATCGGTTTCGACCAGACAATGACTACCCTTCAGACCATGAACAGATAGAAAGGGAAGAAACAGTATCATTCCTAAATCTACAAAATCTTCGAAGTAACCACCTTCATAATGATAAAAAATAAGAAAATTATGCATAAAGGCGAATGCAGCTAGTGGTTTCCGTTGCGTTATCGACAGTGCTAAAGGCAACAGTAGGCAGAGGTCGAGGTTTTGTAGGCGAAGTAATATCCTCTGTATAGTCATACGTGTCTGCATTCACGGAAGGAATATCTACTTCCGAAGGTTTTTGTAGTTATATCCATTAAAGTAAAGTGATATATTTCTTTAACAATTTTTAAAACCTTTTAAAATATGTAATAATTTTTAGTTTTGAGTATTTGTAACGAGGTCGGAGAAACAATGGTGGGTTGGGGAGGGGTAGGAATGGGGTGATTCACAGGCAGTTGACGATGAGGATATATTACATGAGGAAATTATTGAATAGGAGTAATAATTAAGCGTACTAAAGAAAGGTAGAAAAGGCGGAACAGTATTTAGTTCATGATGGAGAAATTAAAAGATTGAGGTCTGTCGATGACGTTGCAATTGGAAGTGGACATGGAAGAGCAGTTGAACGAAACGGATAATGTCTTCAAGAGAGATTGTAAGATGAACGTCAGTAAAAGTAAAATAATGATATTTACAGGCAGTCGAATTAAATCAGGCCATGCTCAGGGAATCAGATCAGGGAACGGGACACTAAAAGCAGTCGATAAGTTTTTTTATTTAGCTGCAAACTAACTGACGAAGGCCGAAGTAGGGAACGTATAAAATACAGACTATCAATGTCAAGAAACGCGTTTCTGATAACAGAAATTTGTGAACATCAAATATAAATTTAAGTGTTAGTAAAATCATTTCTGAAGAGATTTGTCTGGATTCTTTCGCTGTATGTAAGTGAAACGTTGAAGATAAGTAGTTTCAGCAAGAAGGGTAATAGAAGTTTGTGCAATGTGGTGCTGCAGAAGAATGTTGAAGATCAGATGGGTAGGTCAAATAACTAATGGGGAGGCACTGAATCGATTTGCAGAGGAACGAAATTTATACCATCAAGGAATCGTCACTCTGGAATCTGAAAGAAGTTCAGGAGGAATGGACGGGGGTTAAATTCTAGAGGGAGACCAATGTTAAATGTTTACCTACAGCAAGAACCAACAAACGGATCTAGGTTGCAGTAATTAGAAATAAAGAGACTTCCACAGAATAGGCTTAAGTGGAGAGCTGCATCGAATCAAGTTTTTACGTTTTGGTGGCACTGGTCCTATTATTCTATTTCTTCAGGTGTTTACAAACCATCTGATGTGTAATTTGTATTGAAATTCAGTCACTGTTGTCTCTACTTTTGAGTTATACTTCCTGTGAATTACACTCCTGGAAATGGAAAAAAGAACACATTGACACCGGTGTGTCAGACCCACCATACTTGCTCCGGACACTGCGAGAGGGCTGTACAAGCAATGATCACACGCACGGCACAGCGGACACACCAGGAACCGCGGTGTTGGCCGTCGAATGGCGCTAGCTGCGCAGCATTTGTGCACCGCCGCCGTCAGTGTCAGCCAGTTTGCCGTGGCATACGGAGCTCCATCGCAGTCTTTAACACTGATAGCACGCCGCGACAGCGTGGACGTGAACCGTATGTGCAGTTGACGGACTTTGAGCGAGGGCGTATAGTGGGCATGCGGGAGGCCGGGTGGACGTACCGCCGAATTGCTCAACACGTGGGGCGTGAGGTCTCCACAGTACATCGATGTTGTCGCCAGTGGTTGGCGGAAGGTGCACGTGCCCGTCGACCTGGGACCGGACCGCAGCGATGCACGGATGCACGCCAAGACCGTAGGATCCTACGCAGTGCCGTAGGGGACCGCACCGCCACTTCCCAGCAAATTAGGGACACTGTTGCTCCTGGGGTATCGGCGAGGACCATTCGCAACCGTCTCCATTAAGCTGGGCTACGGTCCCGCACACCGTTAGGCCGTCTTCCGCTCACGCCCCAACATCGTGCAGCCCGCCTCCAGTGGTGTCGCGACAGGCGTGAATGGAGGGACGAATGGAGACGTGTCGTCTTCAGCGATGAGAGTCGCTTCTGCCTTGGTGCCAATGATGGTCGTATGCGTGTTTGGCGCCGTGCAGGTGAGCGCCACAATCAGGACTGCATACGACCGAGGCACACAGGGCCAACACCCGGCATCATAGTGTGGGGAGCGATCTCCTACACTGGCCGTACACCACTGGTGATCGTCGAGGGGACACTGAATAGTGCACGGTACATCCAAACCGTCATCGAACCCATCGTTCTACCATTCCTAGACCAGCAAGGGAACTTGCTGTTCCAACAGGACAATGCACGTCCGCATGTATCCCGTGCCACCCAACGTGCTCTAGAAGGTGTAAGTCAACTACCCTGGCCAGCAAGATCTCCGGATCTGTCCCCCATTGAGCATGTTTGGGACTGGATGAAGCGTCGTCTCACGCGGTCTGCACGTCCAGCACGAACGCTGGTCCAACTGAGGCGCCAGGTGGAAATGGCATGGCAAGCCGTTCCACAGGACTACATCCAGCATCTCTACGATCGTCTCCATGGGAGAATAGCAGCCTGCATTGCTGCGAAAGGTGGATGTACACTGTACTAGTGCCGACATTGTGCGTGCTCTGTTTGCCTGTGTCTATGTGCCTGTGGTTCTGTCAGTGTGATCATGTGATGCATCTGACCCCAGGAATGTGTCAATAAAGTTTCCCCTTCCTGGGACCATGAATTCACGGTGTTCTTATTTCAATTTCCAGGAGTGTAGACGACATCCATTTGCGTTGTAATTCGTCTCGATCACAGCTGCGACGAGGAGGTGGCGACCCTGGTAGAGAGAGACGCGGAGCTACAGGCGAGCTGTGTGCTGCTGTGACGTCACGGTGCCACCTTGGCTGAGTGGCGAACAGCATCCCGCGGGACCGGCCCCGTTCGGAGACCGTGCGGCGGGTAGCCAACCGCCAAGGGGCGCGGGCTCACGCCGCCACGGCTGCCCTTGTGAATAATGCCGCACCCCTAATGGATTAAAATCCGCCCACACTGACCGACTTGCTGGGCTCTCAAGACGCCGAGGAATCCTGATGTTTGTCGAGTCAGATGATGAAAGTAACGCGTTTCTTAGAAATGAAAGTAAACGAGAAAGAAAAAAAAAACAGCCGGAAGGCAATTTAATTATTTGTCGACGCCTTAATTTATAAAATGGGTACAAAATGTTGAGCCTCACATTACCTATGAGTACAGGCCTCGTGATTATACTTTATTCAGACACTAAAAGTTTGCTAGATGATGAAAACTTGGGCAAGGATTAAATCATTTTTTTTTTTATTATTATTGAAAATGAAGACACGTGGTACGTTGACATTAATCTTGAAATTTGTTGCGTAATTTCCGTAAAAACGAGCTGGAAGCCCAATGAAGTAACGAAATGTTTTAACTGAAACATAAATTCATTAAAAATAATCTTAAGATTCTGTGGCAGTCTCAGCGAGGGTTCTTGCAAATGCTTAAAGTCGAATTAGAAACCAAATAATCTCAGTGAAACATATCGACTTTTCTCATGTTGGGTAAGCAACTTAACATATATTCCGAGTATCATAATTTGTTCAGAGGCTACTATGGTTATTAGAGTATAGTAGAGTAATGTACCATTAGCACTGATTGATTTACCGTGGCAATAAACGCACTGGAAGTTTTGTGCGTATTCCCTCCTATGGACATCAGCGAAACCAAGTACGGCACTAGGTATGTACGATGGCTATTTGATTATTAAGGTTCGATCGGTTACTAAATGGAAACCATGGTGAAAATAAAAAAGTTTTATTCGCAACAGTTAGCTACACCTTCCAGCTACTTCTCTACATACAAAGTACTCGTTGCTCTGACTTAGTCATTTGTGGTAGCGTTGTACCAACTTTCCAATACCCTCATCGTAGAGGGCAACTCGTTGCTCGGACTTAATCATTTGTGGTAGCGTTGTACCAACTTTCCAATACCCTCGTCGTAGAGGTCACCTCGTTGCTCTGACATAGTTATTTGTGGTAGTGTTGCACCAACTTTCCAATACCCTAGTCATAGAAGGCAACCGCCCGTGCCTTCCCCCACTTCTGTACGCTGGTCTGCAGCTCGTTGTCTGTGCCAAAATGTTGTCTTTGTAGCCCGCGGTTCATGTGAGCGGAGATGAGCATCAGAGGCAGCCAAGTCCGGGCTGTATGATGGCTGATCAAACGCTCCCCACCGACAAAGCTGTATAAGCGTCTTCATTGCCCCTGTCGTGTGTGGCCGAAAATTGTGATGAAGAAGCAAATGCGTTACAGTTATGTTATGTGGGCTGCATGAAATCAAGTAAAATTTCTCAGCCAGTACCCATACTTGGCGGGAGCCACGATTCATCTAGGCATTTTTATGCGCTCACTGTGCGCTCAAAATTGAAAAGCGCGACGTGACGCTCTCTACAGGCATACAAGAGACACTGCCCAGCAAATCTGTGTCAATTTTCATCAGATTTTCACTGTGGTTTTCATTTCGCGACAAATTCGTCCTGGACAAATCAATAGCTCCACTAAGTTCCTATTCGATGTAAAACAGTTTAGTTGGTAATACGAGGCCTGTTCAGAAAGTAAGCTCCGATTGATTGCCAAATTGAAACCACAGTGAACATCAGAAATGTTTTACTTGTAACAATCAGCTACACCTTTCAGCTACTTCTCTACGTAGTCGCCGTTCTGACTTAGACTTTTGTCATAGCGTTGTACCAACTTTTCAATAGCCTCATCATAGAAGGCAGCCGCCAGTGCTTTCCGCCAATTCTCCACGCTGGCCTACACCTCGTTGTCTGTGTCAAAATGTTGTCTTCAAAGACAGCGGTTCATGTGACCAGAGATGAAACTCAGGGGGAGACAATTGCGGACTGTATTGTGGGTAATCTAACATTTCGATTTGAAAACGATGCAGGAGCATCTTCATTGCCCCTGCAGAATGCGGCTGAGAATTGTCGTTAAGACGAAACAGCACGACAGTTATGTAATGTTAGCTGCATAGCTTCAGGCGAAATTTCTCACCAGGCCCTCGTACTTGGCGGCAGACACTATTTTCTAGACATCTTTACGCACTCACTGCGAGCTCAGAAATGAGAAGGGCGACGTGATGCTAACTGGGGCTATACTAGAGACACTACCCAACACATCTGTGCAAAGCTTTATCGGATTTTCATAGTCGTTTCCATTTCGCGACCGATCGGAGCTTACTTTCTGAACGCCCCTCGTATATTTCTGCTAACGGTTTGTAGCCTAGCTTGACGTAACAGTTGCAATCGCTACCTGGATACCGAAGAAACCCTTCAAAGATTGCTCTGATTTTTCCTGTAAGCATTCGTAATTTAATATTTAAAACATACAGAATTTCCCTGTGCTTTATTGTAAACATATTTCACTCTAGAAATTTCGATGTTAAGCGTTATTACAGACGCTCTTCATTTTTTATTTCGTTTTCTTTTCTTTTCTTTATTGTGACTTGGTCGTCGCCACACACCCACTAATCAATGCTTTTCACTTAGGGAACAGTTTCACTCTGTCTGCACTTAGTGTTGAGTTCACCTAATAAACCTGCTTTCTGTCATAGTTTCAACTGTCGCTGATGACCCCGCCAGGGTACGTGTTGAAGATTCTCATATTTGCTTAGCATTACTCTTGAAGAACTTACAGTGATCAGCCAGAAAATTATGACCCCCTACCTAGTAGCCGATATGTCCATCTTTGGCACGAATATCAGCGGCGACGCGTCGTGGCATGGAAGCAATGAGGCCTTGGTAGGTCGCCGGAGGGAGTTGGCACCACGTTTGCACACAAAAGTAGCCTAATTCCCGTAAATTGCGGAGAAGGGGACGATGAGCTCTGACACCACGTTCTTGGTGCATTATCTTCTTGAAAATGCTAATGACGTCGGGAAACATGGGCGTCATGAAGGGGCTACGTGTTCTACAACCAACGTGCGACACTTCTTGGCCGTCATGGTGCCTTGCACGAGCTCCACTGGACTTTCGGATGCCCACGTGAATGTTCCCTAGATGATAATGGAGCCATTGCCAGGTTTATGGTACTAGCAATGTCAAGTTTTATACTGTGACATTCTTATTCCAGAAGAATATGGAAATACAGTCAATGAAAGAATTCATATAAAAGCAAAGAAAAAAATAACAGAGCCAATATGTTATGTTGTTTGTTGTGGTCTTCAGTCCTGAGACTGGTTTGCTGCAGCTCTCCATGCTACTCTATCCTGTGCAAGCTTTTTCATCTCCCAGTACCTACTGCAACCTACATCCTTCTGAATCTGCTTAGTGTATTCATCTCTTGGTCTCCCTCTACGATTTTTACCCTCCACGCTGCCCTCCAATACTAAATTGGTGATCCCTTGATGCCTCAGAACATGTCCTACCAACCGATCCCTTCTTCTGGTCAAGTTGTGCCACAAACGCCTCTTCTCCCCAATCCTATTCAATACTTCCTCATTAGTTATGTGATCTACCCATCTAATCTTCAGCATTCTTCTGTAGCACCACATTTCGAAAGCTTCTATTCTCTTCTTGTCCAAACTATTTACCGTCCATGTTTCACTTCCATACATGGCTACACTCCATACAAATACTTTCAGAAATGACTTCCTGACACTTAAATCTACACTCGATGTTAACAAATTTCTCTTCTTCAGAAACGCTTTCCTTGCCATTGCCAGTCTACATTTTATATCCTCTCTACATCGACCATCGTCAGTTATTTTGCTCCCCAAATAGGAAAACTCCTTTACTACTTTAAGTGCCTCATTTCCTAATCTAATTCCCTCAGCATCACCCGACTTAATTAGACTACATTCCATTATCCTTGTTTTGCTTTTGTTGATGTTCATCTTATATCCTCCTTTCAAGACACTGTCCATTCCATTCAACTGCTCTTCCAAGTCCTTTGCTGTCTCTGACAGAATTACAATGTCATCGGCGAACCTCAAAGTTTTTATTTCTTCTCCATGAATTTTAATACCTACTCCGAATTTTTCGTTTGTTTCCTTCACTGCTTGCTCAATATACAGATTGAACAACATCGGGGAGAGGCTACAACCCTGTCTTACTCCCTTCCCAACCACTGCTTCCCTTTCATGTCCCTCGACTCTTATAACTGCAATCTGGTTTCTGTACAAATTGTAAATAGCCTTACGCTCCCTGTATTTTACCCCTGCCACCTTTAGAATTTGAAAGAGAGTATTCCAGTCAACATTGTCAAAAGCTTTCTCTAAGTCTACAAATGCTAGAAACGTAGGTTTGCCTTTCCTTAATCTTTCTTCTAAGATAAGTCGTAAGGTCAGTATTGCCTCACGTGTTCCAGTGTTTCTACGGAATCCAAACTGATCTTCCCCGAGGTTGGCTTCTACTAGTTTTTCCATTCGTCTGTAAAGAATTCGTGTTAGTATTTTGCAGCTGTGACTTATTAAGCTGATAGTTCGGTAATTTTCACATCTGTCAACACCTGCTTTCTTTGGGATTGGAATTATATGTTATATGCCAATAATTATCGATACCGTAGTGCAATACATAGATTTCTGGAATCGAATCCTTCATTATATTAGTGGACGATTCTAAAAGTGGGTAACGATCAGTAGGAAGTTAGCCAGATAAGCTATCTAACAGCGCACTGTCTATTGGAATGTGGTAATTGAAATAATGTTGTTATTAAAACAACATTCGACTTTTTCAGTTTAAAATGGAATTCTGCAAGATTCTCTGTGAGTAATTTTTGGCCTCTTTTTTTCCAGGTGAGTGTAGCCGCTTGCTGTTGCTGTTGCATGCTGCATAGTGGGTAAGTGCTTCGTGCGTGGTGTCGCCACTGTAGAAGAGTCTGAGATCTTCTTCGTGGTCTCCACACTTCAATAAAACTAAGATTCCATCAACATGAGGCAAAATGGTACAAGTTAACAGCAAGTTACAGGATTTTGAAAGGAGCAGCAGTTATAATAGATGACGGCCTATTTTGGCTTTTCCTCCTCTTGTATAGCTGCTTCCTACAAACTAGTCCAGTCTCTCGAAATCTCATTACATCAGCAGTGTCAAATACTGGGGAGATGTATAGCTATGAGTGCCGGATGACGACTAAAAAACGTTACCTCACAAATTCCTTCATAGCCGAGAATTCCAAGTCAAGGACAGCGATCTCATTTAAATATACCAAAGACAGTGTTATTGCTTGTTATCAAATTATGCGGACCTTTTCCAGCAATGCTCCATCGAGAGTATTACTACAATTCAAATCACGCTATTCTTCCTTAACATCCTTTTGAAAGTTTAAAATAAGAGTAAAAAACTTCAACCTAGTCATTTAAATCATGCCACTGTGTTAACCTGCTTGCGACATGCTAATAAGTATTACTGTATTCGGTGTAGAGTGTCCCATTTACGTCTTTTGTACTATCAATCACTGCACGCCTCACTACAACACGTTAAACTGTGTATGAAACGTTGTGGCAGTTCATGCATAGTACACATATTCCCAAAAGTTAATCAAGAAATGAAAGTAAGATTTCTGAACAGAATTTTGGAACTACTATAGAGCAAGCTAAGTCCTGCATTCAATAGTTCAATAGTAACGAAAACATTAAATTATAAACATTTTATTGTGTTTTGCGAAATGTAGAGAGACTTAATTATCTGACGCACAACAAAAAAGCGAGATCGTTGCCTCCAGCTACAAACACTGAATTAGCAGCGACATATCGTATACTTATGATGTAAATTGGAGTAGTTAGGAGGAAAACGCCTATTTTCACGCTGAACATGAATTTTGATTTGTACAACACGCGTTTACCATTTTAACAAGCCATCAGCAGTGGGTGCCGTGGAATGTCATAAGACGTTTCTTTCTCACAGATTGATTTTTAGATTTAAAACAACTGACGTAAATATAGTAAAATGACAATATACTTACAGTAAAACATCTAATTGACACCTGAAGATTATGCCGTCTATCTCTCTGTGGAAAACTGGTTGAGAGTCGCAGTTTTTCGTGAAGTCATTGTAAATTCGTAACATAAAGAAATTCAACTATTATTTTCGGTGTCTAGCGTGTCACTTGTTTCTGTGTGTGATCCTACTTTCCTAATTTGTTTGTTTCCAGTTGTTATCTGTGTGTGTGACCGCACAAGCACACATGCACACATATAAGAAATAACTTTTTAACATCCAAAATTAGGAGAGAAGTATGCAGGGTGTAACGGAAATAAGTAAAGGTATTTTTGTATGTGGTACCTTATATACACATACATAAGTCTTCCCATAAACACCTCACAAACTTTACGACATGATGATTTCTGCACGGTCGTAGCTGCATCACTAAGCGGACTATGTCTGCCAGTATAGGCTAACTACATTGCGTCCATGCGTCTAAACCTGACCAGTTCCCCGGGGGAAAATAAACATTAACGGCTTGCTCTTGCCACATGTACTTGGAAGTACTAGCCAACCTAAAAACATATCATCAATAACAGCTACAATTATCTGTCTGAAAATGACGTAAATACTGATATAATGTTCTTCAGCACACCATCCTCAGCCATCAATAGAAACATTTGCAGTTATATCCATTATACGCTGTCTTACAAAAACTCAAACTCCCTTACATGTGTGTATAAATACGAGTGCACACACACACACACACACACACACACACACTTCTGTGTAAACACATACAGAGACAGAATGAGAATTTCACTCTGCAGCGGAGTGTGCGGTGATATGAAACTTCCTGGCAGATTAAAAGTGTGTGCCAGACCGAGACTCGAACTCGGGACCTTAGCCTTTCGCGGGCAAGTGCTCTACCAACTGAGCTACCCAAGCACGATTCACGCCCTGTCTTCACAACTTTACTTCTACCAGTACCTCGTCTCCTACCTGGTGCTCTGGTAGAGCACTTGCCCGCGAAAGGCAAAGGTCCCGAGTTCGAGTCTCGGTCCGGCACACAGTTTTAATCTGCCAGGAAGTTTTATATCAGCGCACACTCCGCTGCAGACTGAAAATTTCATTCCGGAAACATCGCCGAGGCTGTGGCTAAACAATGTCTCCGCAATATCCTTTCATTCAGGAGTGCTAGTTCTGCAAGGTTCGCAGGAGAGCTTCTATAAAGTTTGGAAGGTAGGAGACGAGGTACTGGCAGAAGTAAAGTTGGGAGGACGGGGTGTGAGTCGTGCTTGGGTAGCTCAGTTGGTAGAGCACTTGCCCACGACAGGCAAAGGTCCCGAGTTCGAGTCTCGGTCTGGCACACAGTTTTACTCTGCCAGGAAGTTTCACGTATAGAGACAGAGAGAAAACAAGTTCTATAACCACAAGCCATCTACCAGTACATTATGGAAATCGTATGATGTGTGCATAGATATTTCGCGCCATATACGTCTGGAAACTAACCAAGAACTTGTCCAGTCGATGACACGAAGAACCTTTGCTATATTGCATCTAAAGCTTGACCGACACACCATTAAGCAGGCGGCCGTAATGTTTCAGTTCATCAGTGTACAGCGTTCCTTTGAATGTTGTGTCTACACGTTTCGCCCACACAAATGTGCCCTGTGAATCAAACCAAGGTGGAAATAATCGCCAAAGAGCACAGTCTCTATTCATTCCATTCATTGGCTGTTGCTGGCTCTGTCAGAAAGGGGTCGTATCTGCACTGCTGTTGCGAGCGTGCGCTGCCGAGCGCCAGGCATACAACACCGACTGCCACGAGCATCTGACACAGTTTGTGGAAAAACGGTAGTCATGAAGAGCAGCTGTAAGCCTTACAGACAAGCTCTCTTGGGAATATTAGTTCAGAATCTTGTACAGATACTAATGTAGCGCTCTTTACTACTAGAATCTACTCCACTGATTCTGACACTGAAACGCGAAAGCTTCTTTGCTTCGAAAATGTTTTATGTGCTATTACCAACAGGTGTTATGTATTTTAGGAAGTGCACCACAAGCAGCTGTCTATATTTCTATTATTATAACCGATTTCGGTTATCAACCATCTTCATGTTATGTATATATAGCAAATAAGAGAATAAACCACATAAATGAGCAGAGTACATTCATTTCAAAAGTGAGATTCATATACTTTAAAAAATTCGAATATTAAGTACGTGATACGTCAGTTTTAGAAATGGCAAGTTTATTACTGCAACCTTGTACCTCGTCAGAGCTGCAGAACGTGAAAGCGACATAGCTCGTCATTAAGATTTTTTCCTTTCACTTTCGATTTGATAGGATGTTTATACCGTATTACAGATCATCTTGTACACTCACAGAAAGGGGATATCTAACAATCAATCCTTAATCAAGAAGTAGTTCCATGGTAGAATATATTCTTGAAGGTACAGTTTTAACAGACCGTCTGATAAATCACAGAAAAGTTACAAAGGATCAAATCTTGGGCGCTGTGAAACTATCCAGTGCAAAGAAAACACGTGCCAGTAACATAATGCAGCTTTATCCAATCAGTGTTAAATGGTAATGAATAATTGTGTATAAGTTAACAAAAAGAGTTGTCATCTGGATTAGGAATCAGGAGAGAGGTATTTTTTTAATTACAGTCATAGCAAAATTCTGTGTAGAGACAAAAAAAACTTAGCAGAATGAAATTTTCACTCTGCAGAAGAGTGTGCGCTGATATGAAACTTCCCAGCAAATTAAAACTGTGGACCGAACCGAGACTCGAACTCGGAACCTATGCCTTTCGCGGTCAAGTGTTCTACCAACTGTTTTTGTGATCTCATTTTGTTCTATATTGTTCGCTGAATTTGTTCGGGGCAGACGTCTGATGACACCCGTTCAGGCTGTTCGTTGATCCGTTCACTCAGTTTTTATTACAGAGGGTAGCTAACCCTCTGACAGAACAAGCTGAGCTACCCTGCCGGCACACCGAGCTACCCAAGCCATGTCTCCGCAGTATCCTTTTTTCCAGGAGTGCTAGTTCTGCAAGTTTCGCAGGAGAGCTGTGAAATTTGGAAGGTAGGAGACGAGGTAGTCGCGGAAATAAGGGTGTGAGGACAGGTCGTGAGTCGTGCTTGGATAGCTCACTTGGTACCGGACCGGTAGCTCAGCATGTTCGGTCAGATGGTTAGCTGCCCTCTGTAATAAAAAACTGAGTTAATGGATCAAGAACGAACTTTTAACAAGCGTCAAGGAATGTCCGCCCCGAACAAATACAGCGACCAATACCGAACAAAAAAAAAAAAAAAAGTTAGTAGAGCACTTGTCCGCGAAAGGCAAAGGTCCTGAGTTCGAGTCTCGGTCCGGCACACAGTTTTAATCTGCCAGGAAGTTTTTTTTTTTTTTTTTAAAAAACGTACGTCCCGTAAGGGGCGACTTTTCCCTTAGGAATGGCATATACAAGGTGTCTCAGCAGGTGTCTCAGCAAGGTGTTTCAGCAAATGTTAGCAATTTCGTTTTTGGAGCGTGTAGCTGGTGTCATTCCAAACAAATATTACTGATCACGTCCTTTCATGCGACGCACAGTATCCGCGGAAAGCGTCGGTTTGTTTCCCTTTACCAACAAAAATATTCTTAAAGCGGATTTTTAAATGTCCATTCGGTACAGCCGCCCTAAATTAGTTTAGTGTGATATTCGTTTTATCTACATTTATTAACGAGGACAGTAAAACACGAGGAACAGTCAGTACTCCAGCAGAGACTGAGCAGCGCTAGTGCATGGCGGTAGAAGTCAGTGGGGGCCAGGGCGGTGCTATTGTTGCCGGTGTACTGGATATTCGTAGAGTTTTACTGTCCCTGTTAATACATATCGATAAAACGAACCTCATACTGGAGTAATTTGGATCTGCTGTATCGAATGGAAACGTGAAATACCGTTTTAAAAATCATTTTGTTCGTAACGGGAAACAAACCTACGCTTACCACTGATGCTGGGTGTCGCATGAAAGACGTGATGAATGCTATATGTCCGGGGTGACAACACTTACAGCACACACCCTGTGTATTTATGATAACATGTCAATTCCAGAAAAGTATAAATTGTAACATACATCTCTGGTTTGATTCTCTTCGAAGTGTTTACGATTGCTCTGACGACTGATTACTTGTTGACTGTTAGGTATCCCTTTTTTGTGTGTGTACCAGATGATTTTTAACAATGTACACTCCTGGAAATGGAAAAAAGAACACATTGACACCGGTGTGTCAGACCCACCATACTTGCTCCGGACACTGCGAGAGGGCTGTACAAGCAATGATCACACGCACGGCACAGCGGACACACCAGGAAACGCGGTGTTGGCCGTCGAATGGCGCTAGCTGCGCAGCATTTGTGCACCGCCGCCGTCAGTGTCAGCCAGTTTGCCGTGGCATACGGAGCTCCATCGCAGTCTTTAACACTGGTAGCATGCCGCGACAGCGTGGACGTGAACCGTATGTGCAGTTGACGGACTTTGAGCGAGGGCGTATAGTGGGCATGCGGGAGGCCGGGTGGACGTACCGCCGAATTGCTCAACACGTGGGGCGTGAGGTCTCCACAGTACATCGATGTTGTCGCCAGTGGTCGGCGGAAGGTGCACGTGGCCGTCGACCTGGGACCGGGCCGCAGCGACGCACGGATGCACGCCAAGACCGTAGGATCCTACGCAGTGCCGTAGGGGACCGCACCGCCACTTCCCAGCAAATTAGGGACACTGTTGCTCCTGGGGTATCGGCGAGGACCATTCGCAACCGTCTCCATGAAGCTGGGCTGCGGTCCCGCACACCGTTAGGCCGTCTTCCGCTCACGCCCCAACATCGTGCAGCCCGCCTCCAGTGGTGTCGCGACAGGCGTGAATGGAGGGACGAATGGAGACGTGTCGTCTTCAGCAATGAGAGTCGCTTCTGCCTTGGTGCCAATGATGGTCGTATGCGTGTTTGGCGCCGTGCAGGTGAGCGCCACAATCAGGACTGCATACGACCGAGGCACACAGGGCCAACACCCGGCATCATGGTGTGGGAGCGATCTCCTACACTGGCCGTACACCACTGGTGATCGTCGAGGGGACACTGAATAGTGCACGGTACATCCAAACCGTCATCGAACCCATCGTTCTACCATTCCTAGACTGGCAAGGGAACTTGCTGTTCCAACAGGACAATGCACGTCCGCATGTATCCCGTGCCACCCAACGTGCTCTAGAAGGTGTAAGTCAACTACCCTGGCCAGCAAGATCTCCGGATCTGTCCCCCATTGAACATGTTTGGGACTGGATGAAGCGTCGTCTCACGCGGTCTGCACGTCCAGCACGAACGCTGGTCCAACTGAGGCGCCAGGTGGAAATGGCATGGCAAGCCGTTCCACAGGACTACATCCAGCATCTCTACGATCGTCTCCATGGGAGAATAGCAGCCTGCATTGCTGCGAAAGGTGGATATACACTGTACTAGTGCCAACATTGTGCATGCTCTGTTGCCTGTGTCTATGTGCCTGTGGTTCTGTCAGTGTGATCATGTGATGTATCTGACCCCAGGAATGTGTCAATAAAGTTTCCCCTTCCTGGGACAATGAATTCACGGTGTTCTTATTTCAATTTCCAGGAGTGTATAACGTCTTATAAGTTAAAAAGCATAATAACGAGGTCTGTCACTTTCTTGTTGAGCAGTTTTTATGGAATACAAGCTGTATTAATAGTCTTACCTTGTCGAATATTGACCTCACACGTAAGTAATATCCGTTTTTTTTTTTTAAGTATTAGTTAATACAGACTCACGCTTCAGTTGATTGTTATGTACTCGTATTTTCTTTTTTGCTCTTTTTTTAGTGTATACAGATGCTGTGAAGATGGCTGATAACCGAAACCGATTGTAATAATAAAAGAAATAGAGACAGCAGTTTGATACATACTTAAATATTTTTCGTGCAGAAGAGTGCCATCAGGCCGACCTGCAGTCTCAGCTCACAAACTTTGTGCAAGCCGCTGTTCATGTGTTACGCAGTTCTAATTCTGCCATTCCTGTATGTATACACCTTCATGAGACTTGTAACTGATCATTTGAACTCATTCGAAAGGAGCAGCCCCATTCGCTCCGTGAACACTAGAATGAAGAAAGAGTTGCACTTGAATAACAGTTGGTTCATCGTTGCATAGAAAAGTGTGAACAATTCTACAGCTGTCATTTTCAGTGAATTTCCGGCAGAAATGAAAACAGCATGTCGCGCCTTGTACTCTATATAGGAGTTGCTTAAGTAGTTCAGAGTCTTGTACTGTAATGTAACATTTATTGTATGCATTATCTATATATATATATATATATATATATATATATATATATATCTGTCTTTTGTGTTTTATTTTTAAATATTCTTTGTTTCTTTTCTTCAGTTTTCGAACTAAGATTCTTTGGGAACTGTAGCAAAAGGTCCCATAACTAAGCAGCTTTGTCTCACGTGGTCCGACGCGATCTGATGAATCAAATAAATAAACAAACGCACATTGTTGGATTTTGTAGTATGTTCAGTACAATACATCGTGAACTGGTTACTCAGTTCCAGCCTACTGTGCGTATGACCTGTGTTTCTGAACCGTCGTAGAAGACTTTAAATGAGAATTTTACACACATTTATCATCTAACACTGATGACCGTCCGACTTGCTTCAAGGCATCTGAAGACTCCACCTTGCAAAATAGTAATCAAATGTCGTCTTATGGACTTAGTCATATGCTTCGCGAAGAGGTTACACTTTGCTTAGGAACGAAGTACAAACACCACAAATATATTATGCTTGTTCTGCACTTCCTTTCGTCATTTTTTTAATCGTGCAAGTATATTCCTCTCCTGTTCAGAGAGCACACTTCCGGTTTCCTGGGAAATACATCTGTGATGCACCGTGACTGCCCCTATTCTTTCCATATATATTTTCGTCTTTTCTCGACTATGCTAATACTCCAGTCAGTGGTGTGCATTTCGGCAGAAAGGGAGATTGCTGTTGTAAGTACTGTCTCAGCAAAAGTTGAGCACCTCTGATGAGCCAGTTCATGGAAAGAAGATGGCGATGTGTGCTATTTATCCTCTTCACGAAAAAGAGTCGAAAATACAAAGCGTAGTAACGTGGAATGTAAGTTACGTTACGTCTTTCCATTGAGAAAAGATAAAGCGCCATCAGTGCGAATGCTGGTTTCAAAGCTAGATTACTAAATGGATTTTACCTTTAACCAGATATGGAACCATGGTGCAACTCGGCAATTTCCATATACGCAAATCATTATCAGCAGTGAAAAAGCGATATGTTTCAGAAAAGTAATCTTGGGATCGACTGGGGACGGACTCTCAGAGCTTTGGATTTTTAGTCTGACACTTATCCATTGTTTTTGTATTAGGAATATTTTTAAAACTACTCAGAGGACAATTTAGTAATTTCTCATCATAATTTTTGTAAGAATAGTAAGATTTCATCTTTGTTTATAAGCTCTCTGTAAAATTTTGAAAATGGGTTACCTACAGACGTTAGCTCGAAATATGTAGTTAATTGACTAGACTTACTTTACACGATGTATCTGTGATGTTACTAGTCGTAACATACATCTGAATATATTTGAGAAACATGTAAACAGTGGTGCTTATAGCTCCAGTGTGTGCAATAGATATGCTGTGCCCGCTCTGTTAGCATAACTCACACACGCAAGATGTAATGTACTCACATTTTATAACCAATGATGAACTGCAACTCTGTCAGCTCGGTCAGTGCCTCACTTACCTTCTGTTCTGAAAAGAATGCATAGGGAAATGGTAACTATAGTTCACCGTAGTTGCTTAATAATTTGATTGCGACCATGTGAACATTTAGGAAGCTCCCTTTGGCGATGACAGAATCCTTTTTATGTCGAGTGGCTAAGTACTGATCGCGAAGTGGATCTCGGTGTAAATACGCAAGAGCAGGGAAATGGTAGCAAGGAATCGCTAATGATCTGGAAAACATTTGCATGTAAAAACATAATTATGTTAAAATGTATTATACTTAAAAGATGGTGGGACACACAACACTAGTGCACAAAACACGTAGTTCAAAAGATAACAACACAGATTTTCTTTTGCTTACAGATTACACCTCTCGCAAAATACTTGAAACGTCCCCTTAGAAAAATTAATGAATTACTGTGCTGATAAACCTCTTACATTATTTGATTTTCAAACAGCTGAGCAGAACTGAACAAACTCGGACATTTCGCTCTTCACCTATTCTGATCAACACTAAACTGACAACCTATATTTTTAGCGCAACGCAATCTGACTTTCAATAATCACTACAAGAGAATGGCCCTAACTAACATTAACCTAAACGTTTCACAAATCACTTGCCTCACAAAAATCTTCGTTACTCGAACTACTGCAATACAGCGAGCGCCACTACTGCCAGCTAAATAAAAGATTCGAACTACTGAAGTCACTAACTACTGATAGGCATAGTTAGCAAATGAGAGATTTTGATAAAGAACAAACAATGTATTTACCTTAATAGTGTTCAAAAGTCATAATATATATATAATATATATATCAGTTCATGACATCCAGTCTTAAAAATTTACTGTCTCTGATGGACACACGTCCAGATCATCCGCTCTCAAAACTCCATCTCTCTCCCAACATCCACCACTGCTGGCGGCTCACCTCCAACTGCGCAATGCTACGCACTGTTAACAGCCAACTGCCCAACACTACAATAGCATATACTTCAACAATGCAAACCAACTACAGCCTTCACACAGCACAGTCAGTGATTTTCATATAGAGCGCTACATGGCGTTACCAACATAAAAACCTAAACAGCCTACTTACATACTGAATAAAGCTCATTCGCTTGGGATGTAATGGGATTAAATGCACTATTATTACGATGAATTAAAAAAAAAAAAAGATTCCGAATCGCATATTGAAGACCCGACTTAAACCCCATGAAGAACAGCAAATAGTTGTCAATTGCGCTGGTGGAGGAATGGAATGCCCTGCCTCAAGAACTCGTTACCAACCTTGTAGCCAGCGTGGCAGGACACTGCAGAATATGCTTTCCCATTCTTGTCGATCACACACCATATTAAGAGAGATATACCGCCTTTTGTAATGTACAGAGGACCATCTTCTACCGCGGTGACTTCAGTTTAATTACTGTCTTTAAATAAAAATTTAATTTCTGTTCGTCTCATTGTGTATTTTTTTCAGTTACCTTCGTTCTATACTGTAGCAGTTCTTTCCCTGTATGGTTCAAGTGTTAACGAGCTACGTTATTTGGCAGTAAAACATCATGCGAAAATTACTTTCATCCTCAAGGTATGCGCAACTGTGTAGGTACGCGCTAATCCCATGATATCTGCGAATAACTAGCAGACCTGATTTGCAAATATGCTGAACTTCTACACTGCCATATAGCATGACACTATACCACGGAGCACCATTCAACGACCAACTGCAGCACACCGACCAGATTAGACTAGATGTAGCTTTGTGTCTCACGCTCTCCATCGCAACGCAAGAGGCGCGCTCAAGCCTCATTGATCCGACTACGTTCGCACCACCTTACTGGAAGTGCAAAAGACAGTAATACTTATACGAACCGATAGCTCGGTACAAAGTGTATATTTTCAGCGTATCTGCGAGTTAACAACACGCGAGAAAATTCAGTAGTGATAGCTGCACATGTGAAAGGCATCTTCCACGTACAAGCCGTTGTAATTCAAAAGTAGACGCATGTTTTTTTATTGTTCAAACTAACCCATGTCCTCTCAAATACTTTCTATTCGCTTTTGGAACACACTACATAAAAATGTTACACCACTGAAAAACTAATGAAACACCAAAGTCTGCAGATGTATTTACGTAAAATTTCACAACAGTACTACGCAGTCCAGCCACATTAAAGTTATCACCACCTATGTTAGACATCAGTGTACAATAACTAATCACAGACGGCAGGTAGCAGTATTAGTAGTTGAGGATATATAAACCATGTCAGGAGGTAGAGGATACAAGTGTAGTTGTTGTCATAATGCGGAAATAGAACGATTTATCCGACGTCCAGAGGGGTTTGAACATTGGCTTTCGGTCCAAGAAGGGAGCCATTTCTGAAATGTCAAAGTTTATAAACTTTTTGCATGCCGACGTGCCATACCATGCATGGAAAAATGGTGCTGTCCAAACCCGGCGCCGAGGCAACTGTGGCTGCGCAATGGGCCATAAGTGACAGTAGTGAATGGTGGCTGTGGAGATGTGTACGGGCGAACAGAGGTGCAACTGATGAGCAATCGACCTTCCAAATGAGCCAAGGGGCTACCAACAGTACCTCCTCAGCTAATGTTGCTGCATATGGGCCTCCACAGCAGAGGACTGGTTCATGCACCCACTAACTGCTGTTCTCCGGCGAAAAAGGCTGGAATTTGCCAACTGGATGTCCAATGGATGATGACAGGTGCTCTTTTCAGATGAAATGAAATGAAATGAGCGTATGGAATTGTTGGCCGAGAGGCTCCATGCGAGGGAGTTCGGCCGCCGTATTGCAAGTCCTTTTTAGTTGACGTCACTTCGGCGACTTGCTGGTCAATGATGATGTAAATTATGATGAAGGGCACACAACACCCAGTCCCCTGCTGGGGATCGAACCCAGGCCCCCTGCGTGATAGGCAGAAACGCTATGGAGGCGGACTTCTATTCAGATGAATCACTTTTTACACCCCACTGGACAGATGGCCGTTGGTGTGTAGATGTGAACATCTGAAAGCCAACACCCTACATGTATGACGGTCTGGGAAATGTTTTTGAGACATTCCCTAGGTGATATCGTCACCCTGTCTGGCGCAATGGATCAACACAAGTATGCATCTATTCTTGGGGAACATGTTCACCCCTACATGAATTTTGTATTTCTTTGGTACTACACTCCTGGAAATGGAAAAAAGAACACATTGACACCGGTGTGTCAGACCCACCATACTTGCTCCGGACACTGCGAGAGGGCTGTACAAGCAATGATCACACGCACGGCACAGCGGACACACCAGGAACCCCGGTGTTGGCCGTCGAATGGCGCTAGCTGCGCAGCATTTGTGCACCGCCGCCGTCAGTGTCAGCCAGTTTGCCGTGGCATACGGAGCTCCATCGCAGTCTTTAACACTGGTAGCATGCCGCGACAGCGTGGACGTGAACCGTATGTGCAGTTGACGGACTTTGAGCGAGGGCGTATAGTGGGCATGCGGGAGGCCGGGTGGACGTACCGCCGAATTGCTCAACACGTGGGGCGTGAGGTCTCCACAGTACATCGATGTTGTCGCCAGTGGTCGGCGGAAGGTGCACGTGCCCGTCGACCTGGGACCGGACCGCAGCGACGCACGGATGCACGCCAAGACCGTAGGATCCTACGCAGTGCCGTAGGGGACCACACCGCCACTTCCCAGCAAATTAGGGACACTGTTGCTCCTGGGGTATCGGCGAGGATCATTCGCAACCGTCTCCATGAAGCTGGGCTGCGGTCCCGCACACCGTTAGGCCGTCTTCCGCTCACGCCCCAACATCGTGCAGCCCGCCTCCAGTGGTGTCGCGACAGGCGTGAATGGAGGGACGAATGGAGACGTGTCGTCTTCAGCGATGAGAGTCGCTTTTGCCTTGGTGCCAATGATGGTCGTATGCGTGTTTGGCGCCGTGCAGGTGAGCGCCACAATCAGGACTGCATACGACCGAGGCACACAGGGCCAACACCCGGCATCATGGTGTGGGGAGTGATCTCCTACACTGGCCGTACACCACTGGTGATCGTCGAGGGGACACTGAATAGTGCACGGTACATCCAAACCGTCATCGAACCCATCGTTCTACCATTCCTAGACCGGCAAGGGAACTTGCTGTTCCAACAGGACAATGCACGTCCGCATGTATCCCGTGCCACCCAACGTGCTCTAGAAGGTGTAAGTCAACTACCCTGGCCAGCAAGATCTCCGGATCTGTCCCCCATTGAGCATGTTTGGGACTGGATGAAGCGTCGTCTCACGCGGTCTGCACGTCCAGCACGAACGCTGGTCCAACTGAGGCGCCAGGTGGAAATGGCATGGCAAGCCGTTCCACAGGACTACATCCAGCATCTCTACGATCGTCTCCATGGGAGAATAGCAGCCTGCATTGCTGCGAAAGGTGGATATACACTGTACTAGTGCCGACATTGTGCATGCTCTGTTGCCTGTGTCTATGTGCCTGTGGTTCTGTCAGTGTGATCATGTGATGTATCTGACCCCAGGAATGTGTCAATAAAGTTTCCCCTTCCTGGGACAATGAATTCACGGTGTTCTTATTTCAATTTCCAGGAGTGTATAATGGCGGCTTCTGCCACCGAACGTTTCAGGATGACCAAATGTAGCGGGAAGAGGTAGAAGGCACCGTATTAATACTCGTCCGAGCTTTCCAAATGATTTGTTTCCACTACAGTGCGCCATTCACCTCGGTGCATGTCACGGGGTCCCGCAATGCTGAGGCAATCACCCCAGCGAACCAGTGCAACGCACTGCTGTGTGTCGGCCTTGTAGGGCCACGTCATCAGGACTGCACTGGCAGCTGACTCAGTGGTCTTCTCCCCATTGACTCAGTGCCGCTCCGCTGGGAGCCACCGAGTGGCCCACTGCATCCTTCCTCGCTGGCGTAACTGAGATTGTGGCGACCACAAGTGCCCACGATCCGGCATCCGAATCTCTGGCCCTCACCTCGGGATGCCTCCAGCGTGCATTGGGAACCAAGAAGATGCCTGCAGTAGCGAGCCGAAGAGTGGCCTACAACTGGCTGGCTGGCACGGACCACACATCGGCCTCCAAGGGTCGAACCAGCGACGTGCTGTGGACTGGAACGCTGGCGCCCCATCTGCTGCTGCGTGTAGCTGGTGGTGTGACACGCCCCGCCGTCCAGGAGAGCTGCCACACTTGAATGAATCTCGTTAGAAACCGCACCTGTTTATTAACGGCTGTGCACCTCTGTTTTGCTAATGCGCCACTCCGAGTCATGTACTCACAACACCTAGGTTGCACCAGTGGGCCCCTTCTGCCTGTAACTTGCGCCATGCAAACTGCTGCATTTACACTTTTCAGTTGTTCGACGGCACTGTGGCCTCCATTCTACTCTGCAACTGCTGCTCAGCGTAACTTACTGTAAACAGGCCCGCGGCTGGCTGTAACTTGTGCGCTCAGAAATGTTGCACTGAATCTAACTTTCCTATCTTAAATTGTGGTGCCGCTACAGTACGATGGCATCTACCAGCAGCACAATGCAACATGTCACACGGCTTGGAGTGTCTGTGTATAGTTTGAAGAACACACCAAGATGAGTTGACCGTTCTCCACTGGCCACCAAATTCCCCAGATTTAAATGCAATCAGAAATCCGTGGGACGACCTCAGTCGGGCTGTTCGCGTCATGGATCGTCAAGCGAAACCTAGACCAGCTGGCCACGGCACTGGAGCCGCCATGGGTCCACATTCCTGTTGGTACCTTCCACAACCTCACTGGCTCTCTTCCTGAACATCTCACAGTGATCCGTGCTGCAAAAGGTGGTTCTTCACATACACACTGGACAGCATGTAAGCGCTGAAATACACAGCTGGGTGTTAACTGAACAACCAGCACCACGCCAGTAGTTAGCACTCGAAGAGCGCACTATCCAGTAATTGGGAAATTCATCGAGCTAGACGCTCAGGCTGCCAGAGGAAGAAGAGGAATAGTCACTCGAACATTTTCTCGTGCCCCATCACTTCTCGACAGCTAAAAGCTGTTTCTTTCTAGAAACAAAATATTCTGGAAAGTGAGAAATGGCGCCGACAAGGGCTTTGCGCTCTGGCTGCGCGGCGCTTGTTCCTGACATTATTCAGCCAGCCGCCGGCGCTACGAGCGCAGCCATTCAGTCCGTGGCGAGCTGCTGCGCTCCGGGGCGTAAACGCCAGCCAGCTACGAGAATGAGCCCGGAGCTTACTGCCGCCTGTGTAGCGGCATCCGCGGGAACACGCCGACTGTTCACACCTCACGGTCTCGATGCCTCTCTGCTGAAACATCGCACCGTTCCGCTGCCGGCTTAATTTCGTTCCGTGTTCACAAAGGACAGGACCGGCCGTACTGTACTGTCTCTATTTGCTTGGGGCAAATTTGTTTGTACTCATTTCGCTTTAAAACCTTCAAGTATTATTACGTACATACATTCCGAGCTGTACTAGCTGAAACATAAAAAAGTCAAGGCAGGGCAAAAAGAGAGGATAAAGAAACATAAATTAAAAGTTTTCGTCGACTAGGAGTAGCAACTTAGTACGTCGCATTCCACGAGCGTAATGCGTATATGCAAGGTGATGTACCCAACTTTCTCATCTGAAATACTGACTATTTGTTACCTTTTTCCATCTACACAAATAGTGACGAATGGTCATGAACACGCTTTCGTAACTTCAGTAATGACCGACACACAAAAATCAATTTTTTTCATTGGAACTCTGGTATTTTTGCGGCAGAATATTGGATGTGTGCTCCTCTCTCAATTATCGTGAGTTCGAAATTGCTGCGTAAATGTCTAATCCAAACGACAGATTAATGCCCTTTATGAAATGAAAGTCAAAATACTTGAAGCCGTCTCCTTTTCATTTAATTTACAATGGTGTCCGAAATTAAAGCAGCAAACCGCCATTTCCCCGTACTGTTTGTAATCCACGATATAATCATACAAAATGTCAACAGATGTCAGTACGATCGTGTCCTGTACGGAAGATAGTATTCCGGTCAACGCACAACCACACCACGCTAGGGCACCTACCGAACGGGATAGTGTTTGCCAGGTAGTCCCACATCAAAACTCGCTGTGTACAAAGTCACAGACAGTGTAGAATGGCGCAGAGACACTTTACACCGCGGGGAGTGGCCGCGTGGTTTGAGGCGTCATGTCACGGACTGCGCGGCCCCTCTCGCCGGAGGTTCGAGTCCTCCCTCGGGCATGGGTGTGTTTGTTGTTCTTAGTATAAGTTAGTTTCAGTAATGTGCAGTAGGGACCGATGACCTAAGCAGTTTGATCCCTTAGGAATCCACACACACACACACACACACACACACACACACACAGACTCTTTGCAGTGAAGGGCCATAGGAAAAATGGAAGCAGGACAGACGTAAACTGATGTGGCCCGCTGGCTTAATGTGAATCGTTCTGTTCTTTCTAGAATGTGGCAGCAGTTTATAGGGAGCGAGACTGTATCCCAAAGATCAGGGCAGGACGGACCACGTGTGACTTCACGTTATCTTTTTCCATCAGAGAAATAGTGACACGGGCTCATGAAAACGTTTTCATAACTTCAGTAACCACTGGGACATAAAAACAACCTTTTTCAATTGAACTATGGCATTTTTACGGCGGAATACTGGATCTAACGTAGTACTCCATGGAAATTGATATCTGACCTCTCAGCATCCAGTGGAAGTGTCGTATAGAAGCAAAAGGTGTACAGAAGGTTTCGGCAGACTGGTCTTTACTGTCGGAGATCTGCTCTGTATGTACCTCCAACGCGTATTCACAGAAGGGAACGTCTAGAGCGAAGTCGTCATTGCCGGCCGGAGTGGCCGGGCGGTTCTAAGCGCTACAGTCCGGAACCGCGAGACCGCTGCGGTCTCAGGTTCGAATCCTGCCTCGGGCATGGATGTGTGTAATGTCCCTAGCTTAGTTAGGTTTAAGTAGTGCTAAGTTCTAGGGGACTGATGACCTCAGAAATTGAGTCCCATAATGCTCAGAGCCATTTTTTTGAAGTCGTCAATACCCCACCTGCACGGTCAAACAGTGGGCCAATGTTCTTTTCACAGATGTGCCCGGATTTCATCTGGAGAGCGATTCTCGACGAATTTGCATCTGGACGATACGTGGAACACGATTTCGGGATAAAAACATTGTGGAAAGAGACCAATATCGAGGACGATCCCTAATGACGTGGGCAGGGATTGTGCTGACCACACGATCACTTCTTCATGAAATTGTACGGGTGAATCAGCAAGGTTTAACTGCTGTTAGGAATCGTGACGAAATCTAGGTACCTCATGTCCGGTTGTTGCGATGATTGAAAACGAAAGATACTGCACGCAGGGAGTGGGCTGCTCACTCTCCCGATCCGAAATCCATAGAGCATGTCTGGGATGCATTATGGAAACAGGCTGCATCACGTCAGCATCTACCAACCACTCAGCAACACTTGTGAGCAGCTCTGCAGGAAGAATCGGCGATATTACCTCAACATGAGATTAATGACATCATTCACAGCATGCACCGTCGTTGTCATGCCTGTATTACCGCCAGAGGTGGTCACACCCCATACCAAGCACGTTAACCAGTAGTCGGAATGTGTGTGCGAATTCGTTAAGTTGAAAAAGAAACGAAGAACATTTTTGTCTATCGTTACGCATGTTGCAGTTGTTTACATTCTGTATTCTTTACATTGTTTCTACTTTACTATCACCTGTTTATACAGTTTTGTGGCAAAACAAACGCAACCTTGCAAAATTTCCCTTTGTTGTTCTAATTTTCGACAGCAGTTTATTTATGCAATTACTGTAGTTTGGTGTTTCATTACACGATCTTCAGGCCCCTTGACCAACGTAAATTGGGAGGAATCCAATCTCGTGTGCAGTCATAACAGGAGCCAATACTAAATAATCGGTGTCCGTAGATTTCTGGTTTACACGACGCTATCACTTCGTTCAACTCTCGTCACGTCGTTGATTGATGAACGAAGTGGTGGTGTTATGTAAACCAGGAATCTAAAAATACCGGTTATTTAATATTGGCTCCTGTTATGACTGCATACGAAATAGTATTCCTCCAAATATACGTTGGTCAAGGGGCCTGAAGATGGTGTAATGAAATACTGAAACTGGTTGCATAAATAAATTGAATGAAGAAGAGACGGCTGCTAATGTTGTAATTTTCACTTCATACTGAACAGCTGGAGTCCATTTAAAACCATGTACTACAAGTGTGGACATACAAAGAATTAATGCCCCAATAGCTCAACAAGTTTATCTTCGAGCTGTCTAAAAGCACGGTATCATCAGCAAATTGCAGGTTGTTAATAAGTCTTCCACCAACTGAGATGTCTTTAGTCTAACCATCAAGATCATTCCGAATGACGTGTTCTGCATAGATATTGTACAGCTGGAGATAGGACAAATCCCTTTATGACAACTTCTGATACACCGAAGAAATCAGAGGTGCAAGCACTTGTCTTCTTCACAGCTGCGACGTGGTTATTGTTGAGACTTCTGATCAGTACTGCCAGTTGTGGTGGCGAGCTATACTAACTTTGTGACTGACGTTCCAGCGAGTCGAATGGTGGAGCCCAGCCATTGGCCAGTCTCACTTCTTTCACTAGCTTCAAAATAAGTTAAATTTTAATTACTGTATTTGGAAAGAGAAACTAGCGAAACAATAAAAGGAGTATACTTGCCGTGATGTGTATCAGCACTCTTGTAGTTGACGTTAAAATTATTATGTCGTGCCCTAGGTTGTAGAGTGCTCTCAAACAAAATTAACATCTCAGATGCGCATTCTTGCAAGATAAATCGAAACGCTAATTTCATGAGCTCACGTACTCCATTTCGACAGGTATTTAAGATCAGTGTTCAAATCCACAAGGTTAACAGAGGCTCTCGCGGCTCATACTACCAATAGTGTTGTTTTTAAGTCGAATTTCGAGTTGCTACTCTACACTGTTCGACTCTGTGACTTAGTAGTAAAGTTCCAGATTACAGATGCAAAGGTATTGGAATGGATGCTCAGCCAGACCCAGGATTCATATCTGTCAAATACGATTTACTTTTCCGCTGGCAGTTCCGAGTTGCACCGTGGTTCGGAATCAACATTAAACTGTACGCCCCCTATAACCGGCTGGGTAAGCCACCTGTAATGCGACAATGCCCAGTACAGAACTGTACTGTTAAGACCAACGTTCGGGCAGGTGACAGCTTTGCTTGTACTCTACAATATGGACTTTTTACTACTATTGTTCGCCTTAACAATCTTGGCCCCAAGTTGAAAAACTGTTGCAAGAGAATGGGTAGATATTTTTTTCCCTCCGACGTTCTCGTGTCAGACTGGCCATTCGGGACCGATCGACTGACCGCTGTATCGTCCTCAGCCAATGGAGTCATTTGGGTGCGATATGGAGAGGCATCGGATCGGCAAACCGCTCTTCTGGCCATTGTTGACGTTGCAGGCCTTCGAGCCATTTCCTCTCATTAAAGCACTTATTGCAGTTTACAGACTTTTAATGTAATCGAATTTTTGTTTTCCAACAACTAACTCCAGTAATTACGAAGATCGTTCAATAAGTAAAGCCCCACATTTCTTTCCTCAGAACATATTTATTGTTAAGAGTCCGAATTTGGTGACAATATACACCAACATGTCTCGTCCATCTCCTATTTTTCTACGTAGTGTCCATCACGTTCTATGCCCGCAGCCAACGTTGTGGAAGAGCATGTATTCCCTGCTGGTAAAAGCTCTTGTCCTCTAGGCGTGGCCATGTTTTCACTGCATGACTGACACTTTCGTCATCTTCAAAGTGTATTCCCAGTAGAGAATCTTTAAGCGCCCAAAGAGATGGAAGTCCGGCGGTGCCGGATCTGGACTGTAGGGTGGTGAGGCAATGGTGTCCAACCCAATTTGGCGATGTGTTCCCGGGTTCTCAGACTTGTGTATGGGCCTGCATATCCGAGATCTTCGATCATTGCAGACGCACTTCCAGTGCTGACCGACGGCTGTAGAGTTTTGATGCGCCGGCCGGCAGGAGTAATGGCATCCGCAAGATTTAGCATGTCTGGAGCAGTGGTTGTAACAGGACGTCCCGAGCGTGGCTGATCATGGGGCTTTTTTTCTGCATTTCCTGAAGCTGTAACTTTCCTTACCCATCGCCAAACTGTACTCCTATCAACTGCAAATGGTCCAAATGGCTCTGAGCACTATGGGACTTAACATCTGAGGTCATCAGTCCCCTAGAACTTAGAACTACATAAACCTAACTAACCTAAGGACATCACACACATCCATGCTCGAGGCAGGATTCGAACCTGCGACAGTAGCAGTCGCACGGCTCCCGACTGAAGGGCCTAGAACCGCTCGGCAACCGAACCGGCTCAAACAGCAGAATCGCAATACACTGCACACAAACGTTTACGGATATTCACTACGGTTTCTTTCTCTGCACACAAGAATTCAATAACGGCGCGCTGCTTGTAACGTGAGTCTATATAGGAGCCATTTTGATGCTGTACTACGGCTCTGCTATCTGCCAGAACGGTTCGAAACTTCACCGGCGCACAGAACAAACATCAAGTGTCAAGCACCAACAAAGATGTTTGTGTACATACATTAATGGCTTTTTAAAAAAATGAGGCGCATTGCTTGTTGAATGACCCTCGTAATTCACGCTTCTTAATCTCTGTGTCAAACATAAAAAAGAATTAGTTGCTGGTTCGAGGCACGTTAGTTCGGGATGGCAGGCCCACAGCTGTATACTACCACCCGATCCAGCATGTCAGAAGCGCCACGTGCTCCCTATATTGCCTGTTAGGTACACTACTGGCCATTAAAATTGCTACACCACGAAGATGACGAGCTACAGACGCGAAATTTAACCGACATGAAGAAGATGCTGTGATATGTAAATGATTAGCTTTTCAGAGCATTCATACAAGGTTGGCGCCAGTGGTGACACCTACAACGTCCTGACATGAGGAAAGTTTCCAACCGATTTCTCATACACAAACAGCAATTGACGGGCATTGCCTGGTGAAACGTTGTTGTGATGCCTCGTGTAAGGAGGAGAAATGCTTACTATCACGTTTCCGATTTTGATAAAGGTCAGATTGTAGCCTATCACGAATGCGGTTTATCGTATCGCGACATTGCTGCTCGCGTTGGTCGGACTGTTAGCAGAATATTTAATCGGTGGGTTCAGGAGGGTAATACGGAACACCGAGCTGGATCCCAACGGCCTCGTATCACTAGCAGTCGAGATGACAGGCATCTTATCCGCATGGCTGTAACGGATCGTGCAGCCACGTCTCAATCCCTGAGTCAACAGATGGGGACGTTTGCAAGACAACAACCATCTGCACGATCAGTTCGACGACGTTTGCAGCAGCATAGACTGTCAGCTCGGAGACCATGGTTGCGGTTACAGGAGCGCCTGCGATGGTGTAATCAACGACGAACCTGGGTGGACAAATGGTAAAACGTCGTTTTTCGGATGAATCCAGGTTCGCATCTGTATTTGGCGTCATCGCGGTGAACGCACATTGGAAGCGTGTATTCGTCATCGCCATACTGGCGTATCACCCGGCGTGACGGTATAGGGTGCAATTGGTTACACATCTCGGTCACCTCTTGTTCGCATTGACGGCACTTTGAACAGTGGACGTTACATTTCAGATGTGTTACAACCCGTGGCTCTACCCTCCATTCGATCCCTGCGAAACCCTACATTTCAGCAGGATAATGCACGACCGCATGTTGCAGGTCCTGTACGGGTCTTTCTGGATACAGAAAATGTTCTACTGCTGCCGCCGTGGCCAGCACATTCTCCAGATCTCTCACCAATTGAAAACGTCTGGTCAATGGTGGCCGAGCAACTGGCTCGTCACAATAAGCCAGTCAGTACTCTTGATGAACTGTGGTATCGTGTTGAAGCTGCATGGCAGCTGTAGCCTGTACACGCCATCCAAGCTCTGTTTGACTCATGCCCAGGCGTATCAAGGCCGTTATTACCGCCAGAGGTGGTTGTTCTGGGTACTGATTTCTCAGGATCGATGCACCCAAATTGCGTGAAAATGTAATCACATGTCAGTTCTAGTATAATATATTTGTCCAATGAATACCCGTTTATTATCTGCATTTCTTCTTGGTGTAGCAATTTTAATGGCCAGTAGTGTAGGTACGTGCAGAGCCTCGTCAAGTGTGGCATGCTACACATTAACACACTACTTCCCTTCCCCCATCGCCACTGCTATCCCTCAATCACAAAATTATTTTACTTTAGCTACATGGCTCCTTGATTATCACCTGACTGTTTCACCACATTGGCCGGCCGGGGTGGCCGAGCGGTTCTAGGCGTTTCACTCTGGAACCGCTCTACCGCTACGGTCGAACGTTCGAATCTCGCCTCGGGCATGGATGTGCGTGATGTCCTTAGGTTAGTTAGGTTTAATTAGTTCTAAGTTCTAGGCGACTGATGACCTCAGAAGTTAAGTCGCATAGTGCTCAGAGCCATTTGAACCATTTTTGAACCATTTTTTTCACCACATTGACCGCACACGAAGGACACATCAGTAATCTCCGAAGCCCAGGAACATCGTACAAACGGCTATATGGCTGTCAGCGTACTCAGCGCGGGCCGACGCTACTGCTTAATAGATGCTGACGAATAATTCAGCCGTTTACGCATACGCGTCACGCACAGCTGTAAACTATTCATGGCAGGCGGCCGTCTCACGGGGGACTCGACTCGGCATACAGGGGTGGAAGCCGGTGACAAGCCGCGGTACCGAACAGCCGCCACAGAGGAGGCACACACGTCACTACCGAGCTTCTGTTAGCCTGCGTCCCAGGCCGTCGAATAGTTACCGCAGCGATGAATTCGGCCCTTGTGAGTCGCTGTGCCGCCAAATGAAGATAAGTTCACAGCAAAAAATGTTAGTCACACTCTTAAAAGAGGTCACTAGTCGGTTTGCAGCAATGTAGTTCGTAAACTGTCTGTGTTTCAGAAATAAACTGGGCGGACATTGAAATCCCCACGGAAAATTGCCTTAATGGCAGTGTGTTTTTTTATATATGAATTCTTATAGAAATATTATGTTGGTGCATAAGTTCGTAAAAATGGTTCATAAGGCTCCAAGCACTATGGGGCTTAACATCTGAGGTCATCAGTCACCTAGACCTAGAACTACTTACACCTAACTAATCTAAGGACGTCACACACATACATGCCCGAGGCAGGATTCGAACCTGCGCGGTTCCAGACTGAAGCGCTTAGAACCGCTCTGCCACAGCGGCCGGCCGTAAGTTCGTAGCGCTTCTCCTTAGCATGTTTACATTCCGGTTTCTATCGGTTTATTTATCGGTTGTCATTTTCTATTTGTAGTTCAATGTTGCTATTTGAGTTTACATTTCCTGATTTTGTCATTTGGAGATAGTAAGCTGAGTTGTGGACGCTAGAAAATGGAGTTCCAAGAAGGCAAATCGGTACATCTTGTTCTGTTTGACTTCAATAGAGGAGTGACGGCAGCGGAGGCAGATAGAAACATTTGCGCCGTGTATGGGGATAATGCCGTTGGATAGAGCACGGCAATAAAATGGTTTTCTCGTTTTAAGTGGGATCGTTTTGACATTAGTGACTCTCCGCGTTCACGAAGACGTTCGAGGTCTGATGAAGATCGTTTCGAACGCGTTAATCCGCAATGATCCGCGTCAGTGTGCTCGAGAACCGGCAAATGTGATGAACTGTGATCATTCCACCATCGTGCGACATTTGCATGTAGTGGGGAAGGTTCAATAAATAGGGTATATGGGGAACATATCCTCTAAGCTAAAATCACAAAAATCAGGGAGTAGACATACGTGCATCTCTGCTTGCTCGTCATCAGTTGGCCCGTCAACAACACCAACCATTCCTATCCTGTATCGTTACTGGCGACGCGAAAGGGTGTCTTTTGCTAACATGAGGAAAAGAAATGAATGGTTGATCACACAACAGTAAGTCCTCGTACGATGTCCTGCGTGAATCCACTAAAGATAATTTTATGCATCTGGCGGAACGGTGGCGGCGTGGCGTACTACACTACTGAAGTGATGACACTTTCTGCAGGACCTGACCATCATTTTGCAGGAGAATGCTCAAGCACGTACAGTGCAAGCTGTTACTGGTTTGTTTGAATGATGGGGCTGCTAAGTGCTATACAACCTACTGCACTCCCCTGAATTAAGACCTCGTGAATTCAACTCGATTTCTAAACTGAAGGAAAGACTTCACGGTACTCGCTTCAGAACTGCTACATATTCGTCGGGCAATAGACCGCGCCGCTCGAACTGTCAACACAACTGGCACTGCTAAAAGCATCCTACGACTTCCACATCGCTGGCAACGGGTTACAACAATGCTAGTGACTACTTTGAAGGTCAGTAAAACTTTGAAATACGTATCTATTTTGTACGAGCTCTAAATGAATAGTTGCCACTTTTAAAGTTCCAATCGCAGTACATTCCCGTACTGGTGAGACATTTTACTTTGAAAACCGCTTTCCCTGTGTCAGCGGATAAATACTGATGAGTCCCAATTTCAGTTGGTAGGGTTCGAGTGTGGCGCAGACCCCACGAAGCCATGGAACCAGTAAAAGCTGGCGGTGGCTCCATAATCGTACGGGCTGTTTTTATATGGAATGGACTGGGTCCTTTGGTCCAACTGAAGCGATCATGGACCGGAAATAACCGTGTTCGGCTTTCTAGAGACCATTTGCAGCCATTCATGGTCGTCGTGTTCCCAACCAACGATGGAATTTTTATGGATTGCAATATGCCATGTCATCGGGCCACAGATGTTTGTTGTTGGTTTCAAGATCATTTTGGACAATTCGAGAGATTTATTTGGTCACCCAGATCGTCCGATACGAATCCCTTCGAACATAATGGAACGTAATCGAGAGGTCAGTTCGTGCACAAAATCCTGCACCGGCAACACTCTTGCAATTATGGACGGCTATAAAGGCAGCCTCTCTCAATATTTCTGCAGGCGACGTCCAACCACTTATTTAGTGCATGTCAACGATTTACTGCACTAAGACACGATATTAGGAGGTACCCCATGACTTGTCACCTCAGTGTAAGGTCTAGAAGCGTTGTGATACGGATGGTGGTAGTTTCGTGGGCAACATTACTGCCCCCTTGAGTGTGAAGTTGAAACACTAGTACAGATAGAACATTCACACTTACCTTGCGTGTTTTCATGTGTGCTTTCTGTGGTTTTGTCGGCAGAACTACGTCTCACGCAGAAGTTGGTACCTCACAGTAGCATCACAAGTAAAGGCAGTCGCTGCCAGACGCAGCAACGAATCGGAGACGCCGACGTAGACACACCCCCACGTGTTTGCTCACGCCGCCACTGCCGGAAAAATTGTTTATGTCCGAGCGCAGTGCCGCTCAGCCCAGTCTCTATGTAATGTGCAAACACTTGCAATCACCGCTTACGACGACAGTACCGTCTTCACACAAATCCGGCTGCGTGCTAACAGAATAGCTATTCAGAACTTTGTATCATATTAATGACAATTGTACTCTGCAATGCCGTCGAAAGTATCGAATAAAATGGCTCTGAGCACTACGGGACTCAACTGCTGAGGTCATTAGTCCCCTAGAACTTAGAACCAGTTAAACCTAACTAACCTAAGGGCATCACAAACATCCATGCCCGAGGCAGGATTCGAACCTGCGACCGTAGCGGCCTTGCGGTTCCAGACTGCAGCGCCTTTAACCGCACGGCCACTTCGGCCGCCAAAGTATCGAATACATGTCACCTGTGAGGACAATAATTATTTCCAAAATTAAGTATTTGCCACGCTCAAGTTTTAATACTGTAGATTACTAATAAATTGTGTGTGTATGTGATGTAACTGCTCGATCTCCTCCTGAAGTGATCTACACTTGCCCCAATACACCACACGTTCAATCATTGATACTCACACTGTCAAAGATCTTTAGTCTCCAACTTCAAATGGATGTACTTCCATTAGAACGCATTTCCCGCCATATGTTCATATGCCCTTTCTTGCCCCAAATTCTCTCCTGGCTCGTTTCCTGTGGTTTTCTCAATTTAGCAAAATCATCCTTTATAGGGAATGTAAAATAACATGATTTCGAGCCTCGTTTAAAGGCATGCCAAATGTTTCTCTAATCTATTTTGTTTCTTACTTTTAGACAAATCCTTTCACAAAACATTCGACTGGTTTTTATTTCAATTTTTAACAAGCCAATTATCTTAGTTTTATTTTTACGGCTAAACTTCAGTAGACTATGTTACGGACATGTGGTTCTGTCTTGAGAAAACACAATTTTTCTTGTTTTACTCTCCATTCATGTTTCGGAAAAATTTCTCCATCTTCAGCGGGTTTTATCTATTATCTGTTGAACAATATACAAAAAATTTATGCATTATGATATTTGCCAGTGTTTTGAGGTTATAGTATTCCATTACGATAAGTAATGACAGAGATATTAACATGAAGAATAAATACATACCTTATTATTGCATATTGGCTTCCACAAGACTTCGGTATTTGCAGCATAGCTACAGTTATTGCTTTCCAGTGTATCATCTGTAATTAATAAGCGTTTATCGTTGTTTTCTCTCATATTTTTATTTTTAGACCTAATATGGTATTATTCTGTAGCACTACTGTCGCTGTATTATGTTGTTTCGAAACAGAGATTCGTTATTTTTCTCTTTGACTAAAATTTTTTAGGTTACAGTACTATTTTTCGAAAACTATGTTGAATGTATGCTGACTGTGATGAGGCTTTAAGAAATGTTGATTGGAGAGGGGGAGCAGACGTTGTATGTACATGTATGTGCTTATATTTTGTAGATCTCGCGTTTTCCGAACACACATTGTTTTACTGTTTGTGTGATTTTCAGTTGTTCCGCTATCACATAAGGAGTGGGGAAAATTACGTACATGCAAGTCACCATACGGAATTATTATTATTACTAATGTTATTATTATGACTGCGCTATGTCGTCTGATCAAATTGCTAAAGCCGTGGGCTGGTTTCAAACAAATCAGAATACAGCAGATATGAAATCCAGTCTGTGGTTTACCCTTACATATTATAATGACTTGACCATGCGGCAATCGGACTAACCGCGAACAAATTACTTGTGGTTTTCGGCAGCGTGACGTATTAGAACAACTGCGTCACTATCGACTACATTGCAAAATTTTAACACACCTATGTAAGTATACAAACAGAAAATAACATGTTAACGAACGTGTATGGAATAACTGTAAAAGAACATTCCATTAGCGCTTTAATTAAACTGTGGCTTTCTGGTTTGCATGAAATAGAACTTCAGTGCTGCCAGAAACATTCAAAAACAAACTGCAAGTAATCATTAGATGAAACTACAACCTTCAATGATGATGATTATGATTAGTGTTTTAGGGCGCACATACAACCTTCAAGCAATGCTCACTTCAGTTAGAACTTTAAGGCACACGATTAAAGTTCGGTAATTTTTTTTTATAGAATTTCTTGTAAATGACCTTCCTTAAGTTTATCCTTTATAGAAAACAAGAGGCAATCCATGTTACAAAACAGTTCGCAATTCTATTTGAATAAATCCTTATAGTCCAGTTCCCAGTATCTTGCAGCTCGTAAGTTTCAATAACCATATCACCAGAATGTTGTTTAGCACTGATCAAGGCTGCGGCGTCCTAACACATTATTAGAAAATGGGACAGTTACGTCAGATTTGCCTATGATACAGTTACTCATCTAAGGAAAAACAGAGCACACAAATGTGGGAAACGCTTTGAATGTTTCATACTTTAATGCGAACATGTGGTAAATTAGAGTTCACATTACTACCTGAATAATACGTATTACGTATCTACAGATCCTGTGCGTCCATGATCATGTCGTGTTATTGTTCTTACTGTTTTCGTTGTTGTTGTTGTTATTGTAGTTGTCATCGTCGTCATCTTCATTGCGAACCCTGGTCTGATGTAGCTCTCCGCCCTAGTCTGTCCTGTGCAAGCCACTTCATCTCTGTATAACTATTGCAGCCTATTGTGCGTCCCCGTGAATCTGTTTACTGTGGCCAATCATGGACCTCCCTCTGCAGTTTTACCGCTCCTCCCCTCCCCCCTTCCACATACACTTCCCTCCATTCCCAAATTCGTTCATTCCTTCATGCCTCAACACGTGTCCTATCAACCTATCCCTTCATTTGGCCATACTGTGCTATAAATTGCTTTTTTCACTGATTAGATACCTTACTTTCCATTGGTTTTCCGATCTACACATCTAATTTTTAACCCCTTTTGTAGACCTTATTTTAAAACATTCTTCCATTTTCGTGTCTGTACAGTTTAATATCAACGTTTCACTTCCATATAAGTCTGGATTTCACACACAAAGAGACTCCCTAATACTTGACTTTATATTACTTGTTAAAATCTTCCTGTGATTTATAAATACTTTAACTGCTATTGCTAGTTTGCATATTATATCGTCTCTACTACGGCATTGGTCACTTATTTTACTGCCCAAGTACCAAAATCTGTTAGTTTCCCATTTCCTAATCTAATTCCCTTAGTTCACCTTTGTTATTTCACTACACACCATACTCTTGTTTTACTTAATAGTATTCATCTTACAACCTCTCTACAAGACATTATACATTCACTTCGGCTGATCTTCCATGTCATTTACCATCTGTGACAGAATAACAATCTCTTCGGTAAGTCTCAGTAAGTCTCAACCTTTTTATTTTTTCTCCCTGAACTTAAATTCCCTTTGCAAATTTCTCATTAATTTCCTTACTGCTTGCTCAATGTTCAGATTGAATAACGACGGGCAAAGTTTACGAACATTTCTCTCTTCTCCGTTTCCATCTCATTTTCATGTCGTTCGACTCTTATAATTGCAATATGGTTTTTATACAAGTTGTAGATAACCTGTCGGCCCAATAGACAAGAATAATTGCACATAACACAATTTTAATGAACATTTTGCGTACTGTGAGTTGGACTTCTCTGAATCACGCACCCTTTCAACGCAAGAGTCAGAATATTTTCATTATCTATAAAAATTCCACTTCTAAATACTTCGGTCAATTTCACTGCGAAGAAGTATCGGCACGAAACAACCTCGTCCGTATACTCACAGGAAACACCTGCGGTGCTCACCCAAAAATGCTTCCAACATCCTCCCTGTCGCTATGTTTCCATCCAGCGATATATTCTGCAGCAGTCTGACAAAAGTCTGCACGTGCCAGACAGGTTGATACAGCACTAAACGACACGGGACGAATTGTGACAGGCTGTCTACGACCAACTCCTACAGTAAACTGTACCAAATTACTGTTATAGTGTTATGATGCGAGTCGGTAACCGCTATGTTCCGAGGAGCCAAGTTGGTTGGTTTGTAGGGGTTGAAGGGACCAGACTACAAAGGCCATCGCTCCCTAGGAGCTGCTAATGATAAATGGATAAATCTGGACAGACAAGCAAAAGATTAGTTGACACAAGTGTACTTTAAATAAATATATTGCGCTCAACTTGTGGGTAAAGAAATGCTACACCGTTTGCAAACAGGCGTAGCTAGCTACAAGCAAAGGCTCGACACGGGCGTGCGTTTGAGTACACTGAATGTCTGACGGTAGAGCTAGCTATGAAGAACACGGAGTAACGTTCGGCATCAACTAGCAAAAGGAAGTAATCTTGAACTAGTAGACTGGTGCCCAGGTGCCCGCCGCTTATAACTCCGTCCAGACGCTCTTCATTGGTCGGCGGCCTGTAGTTTCTTCATAGGTGGCGATGTTCAAAGTGGCGCTCATGACGACGAGGCACCGGCTCCAGGAATATCGACAGGCTGCGATACTACATATATCACCACCAGGTATTTACAGGAAAGGAGCTCCAGAAGTGGAGAAGAAGAAACGTGGAACTGATCCCAGAATACCCTGTTTGGACACGAGCCTCGGCGACCAAGATTCAGACGAAGAATTAGCTTCACGCAGACAACTACAACGATTCCTTCATTTTCCGGAACTCGCCGAGCAGAACTCTGGCGAGGTTCTTCGCCAGAGGCACAACGAATGATTGTCAGAGAGGCATCAGGCCAAGGCGGACAACTGCCTTACGGACATGGAAGACGCTGAACAGGTTCAAAACTGGGGGTGTCACGGTGCAGATTCAACCTTCAGCAGTCGTGATGAAATTTACCAGTGTGGTTATCTGCACGGCCAACAAAATCTGCTATACTCCAGCTGCCAGATACCTGTATTATTGGTGATCTTGCCAAAGCTAAGAAAACAGCAGTCAGAACCGTCGAATACTGTGTCTCCACAAAAGGTGAAGAGAACAGTCTTGCTGTTGTTCGTTCGTTTTTTTTTTTTTTTAAATCTTCCTGCCCGTATGTCACTCTAAGACATAAAACTAACCCCCCCCCCCCCCCTCAAGATGGAATTATATGAATCGGATGGATATCGGTAGATGTGCTGTACATAAAACTGCCACACAAGAAGGAATTACCTGAATCGGACGGATATCGGTAGATGTGGTGTGCATTTAGGTACAAACAAATGATTGCAATTTCAGAAAAATTGGATGGTTTATTCAAGAGAAACAGCTTCACAAATTGAACAAGTCAATAACGCGTTGGTCAACCTTCAGCCATGACGCAAGCAGTCATTCGACTTGGCACTGATTGGTAGAGTTGTTGGATGTTCTCCAGAGTCATATTGTGCCAAATTCTGTCCAATTGGTTGGATGGCCCAGGCTACAATGCTGCACACGCTCTCAGCTGGGGAGAAATCGGGCCATCTTGACAACCAATTTGGTGTTTGACAAGCACAAAGAGAAGCAGTAGAAACTCTCCCACGTACTGGTGGCCATTATCTTGCTGAAATTCAAGTGCAGAATAGCTTGCCATAAGCAACAAAACGGAGCGTAAAAAATCATCGAGGTACCGCTGCGCTGTAAGGACACGACGGATGACTAGCAAAGGCGTCCTACTATGAAATGAAATGGCACCCAAGACCATCAACCCTGGTTGTTGGGCCATATGGGGGGGTGACTGTCAGGTTGGTATGCTACCAATGTCCAGGACGCCTCCAGACACGTTTTCGCTGGTCATCGGACCTTAGTTCGGGGCGGGACTCATCATTGTAGACAATTCTACTCCAATCAATGCGATTCCAGGCCGAAGACGTATCTGGAGACACCCCAGACAGCCGCTGGATACCAACCTGAACTGTCGCCTGCCATATGGCCCAACCAGCAGGACTGATGGTATGTTAGTAGCAGGATTCCTACGATTGTCATCCAAATCACCCTTACAGCGCAGCGATACGTCGACGACATTCTACGCCCCGTTTTGTTGCCCTTCATGACAAGCTATCCTGGGCTTAATTCTCAGTAAGATAATGCCAGCTCGCACACGGCGAGAGTTTCGACAGCTTGTCGTCGTGCTTGCCAAACCCTTTCTTGGCCAGGTAGATCGCCGGATCTCTTCCCAGTTGAGAAAGTTGGGAGCATGGGCAGGGCCATCCAACCATCTCGGGATTTTAACGATCTAACGCGTCAATTGGACTGAATTTGACATGATGTCCCTCAGGAAGCCTCCAACGTTTCTCTCAATCAATCCCAAGCCGAATAACTGCTTGCATAAGATCCAGAGGTGGACCAACGCGTTATTGACTTTCTCAATTTGTGAAGCTCTTTTTCTTGAATAAATCATTTAATTTTTCTGAAATTGTAGTCATCTGTTTGTCCGTGCATGTAGATCACATCTACCGGTTTCCGTCCCATTCGGATAAATCCTTCGTGTTGCGTGGCTTTTTTTTCTTTCTTTCTTAGAGTGTAAATTCTAGTATTTTTATTGTTATTACTTTCTGTTTTTTACTTTATTGGATTTTCTCTCAAATGGATACTTTCTATGTAATGAATCTTTGTATGTTATTAATGCCCTACCAGTATTTTAATTAATTTCTTGTTTTGAAAAAATATAAAAATTTTAAAATATTTTAGTCCAACTACCTGTAGCAAGTGTGCTCATTAGATCCGGCAGTACGTCTGCAGAGGTGAAGAGGTAAATAGGTTATAAAATTCAGACTGTCAATACCAAGGAAAACTTTTCTAAAAAAGAAAAATTCGCTGAGGGAAATGCTAAGTGCTACACCATGAAGCAGGAGTTGGATATTTATTAAACTTTGTGGAGACGAACATCACATCATGGGAAGTTAATAATTAAAGTCTTGTATCTTTTGAGGCTGATGTCCATCATCAAGACCAGTTATGACCCCGTCGAACACAATAACACTCTTCTATTCGTTCTGATACAGCAGACAACTGCCTCTGAATATCATCTTAACAATTTCTTTCTGGCTGGAGGCCGGCATGCAACTATACGTTTTCCCATCGCATCTGAGCCATCTGTGTGGCTAACACAGTCCTCTGATTTGTCACCGGTAGAGCATGCCTCAGATGCGATGGGAAAACGTATAGCTGCATGCCAGCCTCCAGCCAGAAAGAAATTGTTAAGATTATGTTCAGAGGCAGTTGTCTGCTGTATCAGAACGAATACAAGAGTGTTATTGTGTTCGTGGGGGTCATAACTAGATACGTTCATTTCTCAAGACATTTGTTGTGCGAAATCGAGCGTGGGGTCTTGAATTTCTGCTAAAGTATGCCATTTGATCATGAAAGATACGATTTTTGCGACATACCGGAGAGCATTCAGTCTCCCACAAATTATCACCCAACCCACCCAGTTGCCACGTCCAGTAATTCTCCACGCTGTTATTGAGGAGCTGGAAACGTATAGGTATCGATAATCGCTGCTTCCCGTGACCTTTACCAGGCTGTCTATCGACTTGTTGGCGTCGATCTGACTGCCAGAGACAGAAGCGAGTTCCACCGCACAACACCGCAGAATGGCAGTGTATCAGTTGATTCTGGCTGTACACAATGCAACATTCTGTTGTTTGTGTAGTACAGGGTGATTCAAAAAGAATACCACAACTTTAGGAATTTAAAACTCTGCAACGACAAAAGGCAGAGCTAAGCACTATCTGTCGGCGAATTAAGGGAGCTATAAAGTTTCATTTAGTTGCACATTTGTTCGCTTGAGGCGCTGTTGACTAGGCGTCAGCGTCAGTTGATGCTAAGATGGCGACCGCTCAACAGAAAGCTTTTTGTGTTATTGAGTACGGCAGAAGTGAATCGACGACAGTTGTTCAGCGTGCATTTCGAACGAAGTATGGTGTTAAACCTCCTGATAGGTGGTGTATTAAACGTTGGTATAAACAGTTTACAGAGAATGGGTGTTTGTGCAAAGGGAAAAGTTCTGGACGGCCGAGACCGAGTGATGAAAATGTAGCACACGTCCAGCAAGCATTTGTTCGCAGCCAAGGAAAATCGACTCGCAGAGAGCTGCAAATTCCACAATCAACTGTATGGAGAGCCCTACGAAAAAGGTTAGTTATGTAACCTGAACGTCAACTACCCGAGGCGATGGATCGGCCGCCAGGCAGCCAGTGACAGAGCACTTCATCACTGGCCTCCAAGAAGCCCTGATCTTACCCCCTGTGATTTTTTCTTATGGGGGTATGTTAAGGATATGGTGTTTCGGCCACTTCTCCCAGCCACCATTGATGATTTGAAACGAGAAATAACAGCAGCTATCCAAACTGTTACGCCTGATATGCTACAGAGAGTGTGGAACGAGTTGGAGTATCGAGTTGATATTGCTCGAGTGTCTGGAGGGGGCCATATTGAACATCTCTGAACTTGTTTTTGAGTGAAAAAAAACTTTCTAAATACTCTTTGTAATGATGTATAACAGAAGGTTATATTATGTTTCTTTCATTAAATACACATTTTTAAAGTTGTGGTATTCTTTTTGAATCACCCTGTATAATGTGAGCAGTAGACGATGCGTGGTTACCTGAAATATCAAGTAATCTGTTTCCATGGTAACTGTCCGTAGGCTCTACCAGAATTTCAGTTGATGTCGTCTGCCTATTCGGCAGAGTCATTCGCACAATCCTACGATCTTCTTGTGGTCTAGTCATTCTTGAAGGACCCACGCCTACTCTTGTTGCAACACTAATGTTCTCAACCTACCTCGCCACCACTTGTTCTGCACATCACTGCACTACAGTTAAACGTGTGTGTGATCCGTCGATATGACCAATACCTGAATATTGCTCGTCAGACTGGGATCTGCACCAGATATGACTGACAGAGGAGATAAAGAAGGTCCAAAGAAGAGTAGAGCGTTTCGTTACAGGTTCACTTAGTAAGCGTGAGATAGATAGATAGATAACTCTTGTGGCAGACGCTGCAGGAGAGGTGTTCTGCACTGCGGTAAGGTCCACTGCTAAAATGACGAGAGATTACGTTCCTAGAGTAGTCAGCCAACATAATGCTTCCGCCTACGCCTATCTCATGAAAACGTAACGAAGGTAAAATTAGAGAAATGCCAGCCCACGTGGAGGCTTGCTAGCAACTGTTCTACCTGTGAATATGCGACTGAAACAGGAAAATGGAGAAGTGACAGCGGCACATTAGGTACCCTCCGCCACACACCGTAAAGTGACTTACGGAGTACAGCTGTAGGTAGCTCCATAGCTCCATGCAGTTATGCGACCTTCCTCAAAGTTATCAAGATGACGATAAGCTGCATGTGGATCATGTGTGTGCTGCTGTGTTACAATCTCTCCCTGAAAAGATCTAGTAAAGTCAGCTGCTTCCAACAGCCATCATGAAGCCAAACCATTCTTCATCTGTAGGAATGGTTTTTTTTCTGCTGTGGAAACAATGACAATAAGATCGTATAAGAATGAAATAATAATCAAAATATTCCACAGTTGTGGAAATCCCGCATTATCAGTTTGGTAGCGTTCTCTCAAGGTGTTCATGCAGTAATGGCTCTGAGCACTATGGGACTCAACTGCTGAGGTCATTAGTCCCCTAGAACTTAGAACTAGTCAAACCTAACTAACCTAAGGACATCACAAACATCCATGCCCGAGGCAGGATTCGAACCTGCGACCGTAGCGGTCTCGCGGTTCCAGACTGCAGCGCCTTTAACCGCACGGCCACTTCGGCCGGCCATGCAGTAATACTTCCTGTCTGTGTATTACGGTAAAAAAGGAAAACGACAAGAATTAAACGGTGAGCATTGAACCAAATGATGTAAACTGTTGACAGTGGCAGTAAGAATCCTTTAATCTTTACAACCGGGTCGCAACCAATTAATTCTTATAGCAATATTTATAGACAGTGCCGCAATTCCGCATGCGTCAGAGTAGCATGGACAATGAACGTATCACCTAGTATACCAGGTGATTATAATTAAAGTGCGACTACTCACAGACGTGCAGTGTGGGCTGTAATTATCGTATGGCAGTGATACTTGGTAGATATGCTAATGCGTTAAAGCAGAACCGATTTACGATGGAAAAAATATTAGTTCCAGTTTTGGCCGCAAGGTGCAAGTCTGGCACTGTGAATGCAAGAAAGACATACAGAAATGTTTCCATAGGTAATGGATTGGAAACGGGACGTTGGCAGGAAGGATCAAACAGGTCTGAAAGGCATAATGGTAATGTCGATACTAACTGCCGCTTACACAGTTTGTTCAGTATGAGTACCAGAGACGTCGATGAGTTGCTGCACCCGTAAAACGACGTGATTATCAGTTCCTCGCAGCAGTTCAAGTGGAATTTCAGCAACGTCTTCCTTGTTCTTCAGATCAGGTGGAGACCCAACGTGTCCCTGATAAACTTTTTCTTTAAGACATCCCGAGAGCCAAAAGTCATACGGATTCAGATTCTGTGATATTGCAAGCCATGCATGTGGAAAACATCTCGAGATGTTCGTGGGAGGTTGCATTAAGCAGATCTTTCACTGGGCGAGCGATATGAGGTGTTGCCCCATCTGCATGAACACAGTTGCTCTCTTCCAAAGCAGGAATCACAAGCCGTACAAGGAGATCTCGATAATTTGCAGACGTCACGGTACAACTGACAGGCACTCTGGGAGTATTTTGCTCAGGGAAGAACGGACCGAAAATGAAAGTGGATGTGAATCCACACAGTGGAATGTAATCGCCGGCCGCTGTGGCCGAGCGGTTCTAGGCGCTTCAGTCTGGAACTGCGTGACTGTACGGTCGCAGGTTCGAATCCTGCTTCGGGCATGGATGAGTCTGATGTCCTTAGGTTGGTTAGCTTTAAGTAGTTCTAAGTTCTAGGCGACTGATGACCTCAGAAGTTAAGTCCCATAGTGCTCAGAGCCATTTGAACCATTTTATTTGAAGGTAATTCTCGTCACACTGCACCAGCATTAGCACTACCTGGAGTACGTGCTGGCGCGGTCAGTTACAGCAACAGAAACCTCCTTATAATTTCCACTGGGATAGGACGCCTTCCTCTTCCAGGTACCACACCAATCTCATCTGTGTTTTTCTTTTTAATTTCGCTATCGTCTTCTTTATACCATTTAATGACTTCGGGCCTCTCCTCAGAGGCAGTCTCAATGTAGCACTGTAATTGCTGTCGTTCACATAAGACGGTTTCACTTCTCGTTAATCATGTTGTTTACTCACGTTATGGCTTTGCAAATGAGAACAAAAAAATTGTTTAAATGGATCTGTGCACTATGGGACTTAACTTCTGAGTTCATCAGTCCCCTAGAACTTAGAACTACTTAAACCTAACTAACGTAAGGACATCACACACATCCATGCCCGAGGCAGGATTCGAACCTGCGACCGTCGCGGTCGCGCGGTTCCAGACTGTAGCGCCTAGAACCGCTCGGCCACTCCGGCCGGCAAATGAGAGTATGGATGTCATACCGTCGTAGAAACGATATGCAGCGCCAGATTTACACTTGGTACAATTGGAACTGTTTTTTTCATCGTAAGTCGGCTTCGCATGAACACATTATCGTATCTACCAAGTTCCGCTGGCGTACGATAATTACAGCCAACACTGGACCTCCTTGAGTAGCTACACCTTAATTATAACCACCCGGTGGTATATACAGACAGTTACGGTAGAACTTCAAGCGACATGACATGGTGTGGCTCAAATGGCTCTGACCACTATGGGACTTAACTTCTAAGGTCATCAGTCCCCTAGAACTTAGAACTACTTAAACCTAACTAACCTAAGGATATCACACACATCCATGCCTGAGGCAGGATTCGAACCTGCGACCGTAGCGGCCGCGCGGTTCCAGACTGTAGCGCCTTTAACCGCTTGGCCACCACGGCCGGCTGACATGGTGTGCAGGTGGTCCAATCTCGGGCTCGGCTTAGTCCGACAAGGGTGGTGATGATTTTCGTAAAAAAGACCAGAGCAGAGGTATTGTATTGTATGTTAACCGGGGACCTAGAAACGACGGAGAGTCTCCGACCCCACCGCAGCCGCAGTAGTTCACAACCCCACGACGACTGCCGCAGCCCAATTTTCTCCTTCGCCCCACACCGAACCCAGGGTTATTGTTCGGTTGCCTACCTCCTCCCTCCCCCCCCCCCCCCAATCCCTTTGGACCCACTCAGGAACGTCTCACACCAGACGAGTATAACCCCTATGTTTGTGTGGTAGAGTAATGGTGGCGTGCGCGTACGTGGAGAACTTGTTTGTGCAGCAATCGCCGACATAGTGTAGCTGAGGCGGAATAAGGAGAACCAGCCCGCATTCGCTGAGGCACATGGAAGACCACCTGAAAACCATCCACAGACTGGCCGGCTCACCGGTCCTCGGCACAAGTCCGCCGGGCGGATTCTTGCCGGAGACCAGGCGCTGCTTTCCACTCCGGAAAGCCGTGCGTTAGACTGCTTTTTTTTTTTTAATCTCATTTTGTTCGTTTCAGTTCGTTGCATCTGCTCGGGGCGGACGTCACAAGACACCCGTTTCAGTTCGTCGTTAATCCATTAACTGAGGGTTTTTTTTTTTTTTTGTTAATTACAGAGGGCAGCTAACCTCTGACCGAGCACGCTGAGCTACCTTTCCGGCAAATCCGGGCTCTCCTTCCCACTTCCAGAAGCCGTGCGCTAGACCGCTCGACTAACCGGGCAGGCAGAGCAGAGGTACTCAGCCGATAAATTTGTTATCGTGTTAATGAAAGGTTTAGATGTCCCTTCAGGGAGACCATTGTACACTCGTTCTGCCGCAAGCAAGGAGAAAACTGAACACCGAGAAACAGGTACTGTGGCTCTTTTCCTGTGACTGCGTGAAATTCGCCGGCGGTAAGTAAGTAACGTGCGAGCGACAGCGGCTGCGGCGCGGGGAACTGGCCCGCTTTTCCGCTTTGTCCTCGCTTTGCTTCGCCTTTCCGCGCCACTCGCGCGAATTTCACCTGGCCCGCCATTCGTTTGTTTACCACTCCTTTATTAAAATGTGCGCGAAAATTGCGCCGGCACAGCTCGCGTTTATTACTTCCTTTTAGCGCGCTTTTAGGCGGCGTGTTGGCTGGATTTTTATGTGACAATGCGAGCAAATGAATAGGTCCGCGCCGCGCTCTCTGCTACGCACAAATTCATCACACGCGAGTCCTTAGCGCGATATTTTCTGAGGAGAGGGAAAAAATAACTGAGGTCGTTAATACACGCCTACGTCGTGGCGCTCGACTAGGGGGTAGCTCATTCGAATCTCAGTGTTGGAAGAAATATTCTGCGACCCCATTTGACCAACAAGGGGAGGTGAGCCGTTGGCGTTAAGTTCTCGATCGCCGCACTTCGCGCCAGTGGCCTGCATTGAGTTCCAAACCTCTCCACAGTGTCTCGTAGCGTAAGGACATGTGACACTGTTAATAGTGATCCGTCAGTCGGATGAGGACGTTAACCCTTCCGTGGTTGGTGTGACACATACGTCCCACTAAAAATAATATCCGGTTTTGAGCGCTGGGACCTGTATATCTCATATCTGTCTTGTGCTAAAATCTAGAGAGATGTTTTCGGAACTTGGAGAGAAATAATACGTATCACGGGACGGATAATACGAGGGGAGTAAAATGAAATCCTTAAATATTTTTTTAAATATTATTTATTGTGCAGAATTGGTACAAAGCTGTATCACTTTTCAACATACTCTCCCCCACACTCAATGCAAGTCCTCCAGCGCTTACAAAGTGCATAAATTCCATTAGAAAAAAATTCTTTTGGTAGTCCGCGAAACAACTCATACACCGCGTGGCGTACCTCTTCATCAGAACGGAACTTCTTTCCTGCCATTGCGTCTTTGAGTGGTCCAAACATACGGAAATCACTTGGGGCAAGGTCTGGTGAGTATAGTGGATGAGGAAGACACTCAAAATGCAGGTCAGTGATTGTTGCAACTGTTGTACGGGCAGTGTGGGGCCTTGAATTGTCTTGTTGCAAAAGGACACCTGCTGACAGCAATCCACATCGCTTTGATTTGATTGCAGGCCGCAGATGATTTTTTAGGAGATCTGTGTATGATCCACTGGTGACAGTGGTCCCTCTAGGCATGTAATGCTCCAAAATGACCCCCTTTTTCGCCCAAAAGAGAGTCAGCATAAGCTTCCCTGCTGATGGTTCTGTTCGAAACTTCTTTGGTGTTGGTGATGAGGAATGGCGCTCTTCGTTTCTGGTCGGTGGAAGTGAACCCAGGTTTCGTCCCCAGTAACGATTCTTGCAAGGAAGGCATCACCTTCTCCTTCAAAGCGCCGAAGAAGTTCTTCACGAGCATCAACACGTCGTTCTCTCAGGAGTCAGCTGCCGTGGCACCCATCTTGCAGATACTTTGTGAAACTGGAGCACATCATGCACAAATGTGGTGTGCTGACCCATAACTAATCTGTAAACAAGCTGCAATGTCATTCAGTGTCACTGCAATGTTCTGTGGAGTCACAACTCGTTGTGCCTGACCTGGGCGAGGAGCATCTTCCACTGAAGTCACACCATTTGCGAACTTCGTACTCCATTCGTAGACTTGCTGCTGTGACGAACATGCATCACCGTACTGAACCTTCATTCGTCGATGAATTTCAATACGTTTCACACCTTCACTAAGCAAAAACCGAAAAACAGAACGCTGTTCTTCCCTGGTGCAAGTCGCAAGTGGGGCGACCATCTTTATACTGATACTGCGACGGTATGTGTGCATCTGCACTATGCTGCCACCTACACGCCATTCTGCACGCTATTTGTAGCACGCTTACCAACTTACAGGGTAATGGCGCGAAATTTCGATTTGTTATTACAAATTTAAGGTTTTCTGTTGACTCACCCTCGTAGAAGGATTGAGTGATCAAATGTGACGCCGTGTGTTCATAGGTGACACAATGCGTCTGTTTCAAGAAAAAAGGATAAAATCACCTATTTCTCCATTCCAAGAACGTCTGAAGTAACTAACTGCGTTTTCTTACACATCATAGACATCGTTTTGAAACATTACATCAGTGATTCAGCTGGCTTGTACCATAATTTGTATGTAGTGGAACGTATATGCCCCAGAAAACGTTATAGAATGTAGAAAAAATGGTGCGTGGTACGTCAAAGCCATCTTCAAATATTATGTTGTAAATTTGTGTGCCATATTTCATGTTTCTCATTGTCAGGAGATTAAATATGTTTTTGTACTGATTTGTTAAATTTTTTTCATAATTTCCATCCGGATAAAACCATTTTAAAATGAAAACTTTCACTCTAAAAAGCTTAGGTTCACAAGAAAACATGCATCTAGTTATGTTCGTGGGAGACATTTGTCCTGCTTCATCAGTTGTCAACATTCTCAGTTTTCAAAAAATGTTCGAATGTGTGTAAAATCTTATGGGACTTAACTGCTAAGGTCATCAGTCCCTAAGCTTACACACTACTTAACCTAAACTATACTAAGGACAAACACAAACACCCATGCCCGAGGGAGGACTCGAACCTCCGCCGGGACCAGCCGCACAGTCCATGACTGCAGCGCCTTAGACTGCTCGGATTCTCGGTTTTAAAATTCTTTGGTAGTCTTATTTATCACAGAAGAAGACAGTTTTTGAACTTTTATTTTTCAAATACATGCAAAATAAATTTTAACCATGAAAAGGTTAAGCTCATCGGTCCCGTTAGTGCTGTTCGGGAGGAATGGGTTACGTGCCGGCACCGGGTTTTACTATCTCCCTTCTCTCGTCATACAACACAAAGATGGCACTAAACTATACTCACACACATAACAGTTTCCTACAGTCGTCAGACACACTAAAGACATAGTTCCCATACAACGCGTGGTAAGGGGATATTGCAAGTGGAGGAAAAGAACCTTTCCAAAGGGTATCTTGTAAGTGGAGGGAAAGAACCTTTCCCGATCAGACGACTGAAAAACCTTGAGGGGGTTTTCAGCTAAAATGCCATACGACTCTTTGTTTTCTTTCTGTGAGAAGCACGCCGTAATCTTAGTACGTACGTGGGATCGTTCCCATTCCTTGGGTGGATGGTAACACATACGTGACTCATAAGGACGGCAAATTTTGGAATGGCGATTAATGGATGAGCACAATTATTTTACACATATTTATTTATGTCAGTGTACAGTATAGAGTATGCCATTACATAATGTCATAAGCATTTTTTACTTCTTGAATATCACATCCAGTAGACGGGCTCTCCCTCGACGCACACATTCCTGCAGCCTTATAGGATCGTTATGTGTGACTCGACCTAACATTTCAATAAGAATCCTGGACATTTTCCCCCGTATTCTTGCTTTAAGCTCTTTGTTGGTAGCAAGTCGAGTGCGATAAACCGCGCACTTTAGGTGGCTCCACAGAAAAAAATACACGCTGTCAGGTCAGGCGGTCTTGGGACCACGCAGTGTCACTGTGCTTTGAAAAGACACGGTAACGAAACAATCGTCGCACAGCTCCCACCGATATCCGTGCCGTATGCGCCGTTGCTTCGCCGTGTTGAAACAAACTGTTGTTAGGAAAAAGGGGCAGTTTCGTGCGCTGAAAAACTTTAATTTGGCAACGTACCAATCAGACGTTACTGTGGTTACGCATCCGTCATCATCTTCAAAAAAATAGGGCCCTGTAACGACACTCGATGACATGCCGCACCATACAGTAAAATTGCTGCACTGTAATGAACGGTCATGTAGCTGACGGTGGGTTTTGCTGAGACCAATAGCGAAAATACTATCTAGTGACAAGGCCACTGAGTTGGAAGTGAACTTCGTCCGACATCCACGGTTGTTAACGAAACTGTTATCTTCGTGCACTTTTGCTAAGATGCGTTCAGCATATTGTCTACGCATTAGCAGATCGTTAGGTTGAAACTGCTGAACGATCTGCAGCTTGTTCGGATGGAACTTTACATCCACGTTCAGTACTGGTTGAACACTCGAGCGATGCAACTGTAGCGACTCTTCGTGACGTCGAACAGAGTACTAAAGGCTTCTTACGAAAGCAGTTCGCACAATCTCGATATTGTCTCCCGGTTCGGGGCCTCCCTGTAGATTGATTCTTCAATGCAGAACCGTTGCTTCAGAATCGCGTACCCTTGTGTTGACTCCCGCCTATGTTAAAATAACGCCGAAATTATTGACGCGTGGCCTCCACACTTCCAGTCTTGTAACAAGCTTTTATCACAAAGGCATGCTGCACGCCGTTCCATTGGTCCATGTTTACTGTTTCCTAAATTGCTAGATAGTGAGAGCGGAATTCTTTATGTCATTCGGCGCCACATATCTGGCAGCGTTGGCACACGTTCGAAAACTTCAACATGTATTACTCATTAGCGTAAATGAAGCCGTTTGATCCAAAATTCTAGGTTTTGGACCTTTTGCAGGAATGTGTGCGCCGAAGGGGTGCTCTTGTATCGGATGTGATATTCAAGAAATAAAAATGCTTGTGACATTCACTAATGGCGTACTCTGTAATATACATAGTCATAAATAAATATGTGTAAAATAGTAGTGCTTATCAATTGTGTTGAAATTGACTTGTTTCCAGTTTCCCGCTATCCCAACATCGCTCTTGGTCCGATAAATACCTCGGTGCCATTCTACAAAGTTGTCTTACGTTAACTCTTTCCACTCTCTTTCACAGCTGTCCTAAGCTCAAACACGCAGTTGAATGAACGTTCCTGGCAGATTAAAACTGTGTGCCGGACCGAGACTCGAACTCGGGACTTCCGCGGGCAAGTGCTCTACCATCTAAGCTACCCAAGTACGACTCACGCACAGTCCTCACAGTTTTACTTCTGCCAGTATCTCGTCTCCTACTTTCCAAACTTCACAGAAGCTCTCCTGCCAACTTTACAGAACTAGCATTTCTGGAAGAAAGGATATTGCGGAGACATGGCTTAGCCACAGCCTGGGGGATGTTTCCACAATGAGATTTTCACTCTGCAGAGGAGTGTGCGCTGATATGAAACTTCCTGGCAGATTAAAACTGTGTACCGGACCGAGACTCGAACGCGGGACCTTTGCCTTTCGCGGGTAAGTGCTTTACCATCTGAACTACCGAAGCACCACTCACGCCCCGTTCTCACAGCCTTACTTCTGCCAATACCTCGTCTCCTACCTTCCAGACATCACCGAAGTTCTCCTGCCAACCTTACAGAACTAGCATTCCAGGAAGAAAGGATATTGCGGACATGTGGCTTAGCCACAGCCTGGGGGATGTTTCCAGAATGAGATAGTCTCGGTCCGGCACACAGTTTTAATCTGCCAGGAAGTTTCATATGAGCACACACTACGCTGCAGAGTGAAAATCTCATTCTTGATCACACAGTTGCCTGTTACTAACAGATAATACAAATGGGTTAAAGCGCCACTGATTTGCGTGTGATAGTTGTGTACAGCACTACGGTGTTAACAAAATACTCAACTTCACATCTACATACACAATATCTGATCAAAAGTATCTGGACAAACCTATGTATTGTGGAATGGACCATTAGATATCACGAGAGGCGAACCCGCGAGTGCGAAAGAAGGCGTGGAGAATTGTGTTGTCAGTAGAGAAGCAGCAACGGCAGACTGGGTCCGCCAGGAGTGCTAAGTGACTTCTGACTTAAACTGGTCACTAGCTGTCAATGAGCGACAAATCGATCACGGACATTTCAACCCTTCTAAAGCTTCCCAAGTCGACTGTTGCTGACGTGACTGTAAGGTGGAAACGCGAAGGAGCAGCCAAGCCAAGAAAAGCAGACCTCATGTACTGACGGGCAGGCAGCGTCGATCAATGCAGAGAATGATTTAAAAAAATCAAATGAAATCAGTGGATTCGCGCTATACGTTATGCCAATCCGACAGAAGGGCATGAGTTGGGTGAATTCCTGGAGAACGTTACCTGCCATCATATGTAGTGCCAGCCGTGAAGCACTGAAAAGCCACTGTTACAGTAACGGGGTGTCTTTCATGGCTAGGGTGAGTGTTAAGAAAACGCTAGATGTGGAAAGATATGAACACATTACGCAGCAGGGAAACAGTTCGAGGACAATTCTTGAATCACCATGACAAGGCTCCCTGTCATAAAACAGCATCTGTGAGACATTGGTTGGTGGACAATAATATTCCTGAAATAGGCTTGCCCACCCAGAGTCACGACCTAAGCTCGATGGAACACCTTCGGGATGAGCTATAACGTCGATTTCGCTTCAGATCCTAGCATCGAACATCACCGTCTGTACGAGTGTTGTAACTGAATGTTGCTTTATCTCAGCGCACACATCCACAGTAGCAGAAAAGTGTAATACCGGTAGTTCACTAAAGGTGGCAGATGCACGCGATGATTAATTAGTAAACACTTGCTTTGTCAGGGTGGAACGACACAACTGGCCATTAAAATTGCTATACAAAGAAGTAATGCTGATGATAAACGGGTATTCATTGGACAAATATATTATACTAGAACTTACATGTGATTACATTTTCACGCAATTTGGGTGCATACATCCTGAGAAATCAGTTCCCAGAACAACGTAATAACGGCCTTCATACGCCTGGGCATTGAGTCAAACAGAGCTGGCGTATTGTGACGAGCCAGTTGCTCGACCACCATTGACCAGATGTTTTCAATTGGTGAGAGATTTGGAGATGTGCTCGCCAGGGCAGCAGTCGAACATTTTCTGTATCCAGAAAAGCCCGTACAGAACCTGCAACATGCGGTCGTGCATTATCCTGCTGAAATGTAGGGTTTCGCAGGGATCGAATGAAGGGTAGAGCCACGGTTCCTAACACATCTGAAATGTAACGTCCACTGTTCAAAGTGCCGTCAATGCGAACAAGATGTGACCAAGACGTGTAACCAATGGCACCCCATACCATCACGCCGTGTGATACGCCAGTATGGCGATGACGAATACACGCTTCCAATGTGCGTTCATCACGATGTCGCCAAACACGGATGCGACCATCATGATGCTGTAAACACAACCTGGATTAATCCGAAAAAATGACGTTTTGCCATTCGTGCACCCAGGTTCGTCATTGAGTACAGCATCGCAGGCGCTCCTGTTTGTGATGCAGCGTCAAGGGTAACCGCAGCCACGGTCTCCGAGCTGATAGTCCATGCTGCTGGAAACGTCGTCGAACTGTTCGTGCAGATGGTTGTTGTCTTGCCAACGTCCCCATCTGTTGATTCAGGGATCGAGACGTGGCTGCACGATCCGTTACAGCCATGCGGATAAGATGCCTGTCATCTCGACTGTTAGTGATACGAGGCCGTTGTGATCCAGCACGGCGTTCTGTATTACCTTCCTGAACCCACCGATTCCATATTCTGCTAACAGTGAAAGGATCTCGACCAACGCGAGCAACAATGTCGCGATACGATAAACCGCAATCGCGATAGGCTACAATCCGACCTTTATCAAAGTCGGAAACGTGACGGTACGCATTTCTCCTCCTTACACGAGGCATCACAACAACGTTTCACCAGGCAACGCCGGTCAACTGCTGTTTGAGTATGAGAAATCGGTTGGAAACTTTCCTCATGTCAGCATGTTATAGGTGTCACCACCGGCGCCAACCTTGTGTGAATGCGCTAAAAAGCTAATCATTTGCATATCACAACATCTTCTTCCTGTCGGTTAAATTTAGCGTCTGTGGCACGTAATCTACGTGGTGTAGCAATTTGAATGGCCAGTAGTGTAAAAAGCTATTTCCAAAGACGATGGATTATCAAAATTTGTACGAAACGATTCGAGGCATTGTTTCTGAGTTAGGCTTTTATTAAAATCGTAAAAAAATCATCGAACGAAACCTTCAAGTGAAATTTTCAGTTATTGCGATAATATTTCTTTAAACGCTCACGGTTAAGAAAGTACGCGACAATTTATGAGCTGCCATTATTGTAATAATACCTGATGACAAATTTCAACACAATAGTAATGTCACACAGCAATAGCTAAATGTGAATGTGAACAGTGAATGGTGTGTGGTATAAACTTAGTAGGCTGTACATTCGTTGTCTTCCCCTATATAGCACCATCAGCTGACACCTACGTTACCCTAACAACGTGCCTACCATTCGCCATCAACACCAGAACACAAAACAAACACAACAAATCGCAGCGGATCACCGACGCTCTACGATGCCTATTCGGGCTGCCACGCCGTGGCAATACCATGAACTCGACGGAGGACCTCCGTTGGGTGTTGCAGGGACAAGACAGGACCTAGTGCTGAAATGGATTCTGCTACGAGCCATGAAATGTAGATATTAGCGATACTAAATGCTATAAGCTCGATTCTGTAGCTGACTTAGTAGTTAGCATTAGAAATATCGAAAATGTGCACTGGAAAGAATGAACTGAATTTTTCCAAGCCTCAAACTTAGACGTTTATTCATCCACAGATCATTTATCAATGCTGTTAAACATGCCACCTTAATACGCCAGTAAAATATAATCAAAAGATAAGAGACATGCATTCTAACGATTACTTACAGATCTAGTTAATTCCGAGGTCTTTCTTTCCTGCTTCTCTCATCTACAGCGCTGCAGTCACGTGTCTGAATGAAAACAATATCGTTTCGCTTTTGTTCGAATATTTGCGAGCATACATAAATAGCTACATGTTTTGTAGTTGTTTTTTATGGCTTGGTTCAAATGGCTCTGAGCACTAAGGGACTTAACATCTGAGATCATCAGTCCCTTAGAACTTAAAACTTTTTAAACCTAACTAACCTAAGGACATCACACACATCCATGCCCGAGGCAGGATTCGACCCTTCGACCGTAACAGTCGCGCGGTTCCGGACTGAAGCGCCTAGAACCGCTCGGCCACAACGGGCGGCAGTTGTTTTTTATCGTGAGTTTGTTGTGTACAGTGCGAGAAATGGACAAACGAGAGTATGCGATCCAAGTATGACTAGAGCTATAGGACGTCGAAAATAATGTATACATATATCGCAGTCTGAAAAAAAAAATTTGGTAAGCTATTGGCGATGAGCTCGGAATCATGTTTGTCGAAACATACAAACAATTCCGAAGTCTTCGAACCTACGACAGATGCGAGGCAAAAAAGATGCACACGAAACGTAAAGGCACAGGTGACACTTCATCCACAAGGTTTGAGTCATACTATCTCGAGGCAATGACATTGTAATTCTGTCAGAGACAGCAAAGGATTTGGAAGAGCAGTTGAACGGAATGGTTCAAATGGCTCTGAGCACTATGGGACTCAACTGCTGAGGTTATTAGTCCCCTAGAACTTAGAACTAGTTAAACCTAACTAACCTAAGGACATCACAAACATCCATGCCCCAGGCAGGATTCGAACCTGCAACCGTAGCGGTCTTGCGGTTCCAGACTGCAGCGCCTTTAACCGCACGGCCACTTCGGCCGGCTTGAACGGAATGGACAGTATCTTGAAAGGAGGGTATAAGATGAACATCAACAAAAACAAAACGAGGATAATGGAGTGTAGTTGAATTAAGTTGGGTGATGCTGAGGGAATTAGATTAGGAAATGAGACACTTAAAGTAGTAAAGGAGTTTTGCTATTTGGGGAGCAAAATAACTGATGATGGTCGAAGCAGAGATGATATAAAATGTAGACTGGCAATGGCAAGAAAAGCGTTTCTGAACAAGAGAAATTTGTTAACATCGAGTATAGATTTAAGTGTCAGGAAGTCGTTTCTGAAAGTATTTGTATGGAGTGTAGCCATGTATGGGAGTGAAACATGGACAATAAATAGTTTGGACAATAAGAGAATAGAAGCTTTCGAAATGTGGTGGTACAGAAGAATGCTGAAGATTAGATGGGTAGATCACATAACTAATGAAGTATTGAATAGAATTGGGGAGGAGCTTATGGCACAACTTGACTAGAAGAAGGGATCGGTTGGTAGGACATGTTCTAAGGCATCAAGGGATCACCAATTTAGTATTGGAGGGCAGCGTGGAGGGTAAAAATCGTAAAGGGAGACCAAGAGATGAATACACTAAGCAGATTCAGAAGGATGTAGGCTGCAGTAGGTACTGGGAGATGAGGAGGCTTGAACAGGATAGAGTAGCGTGGTGAGCTGCATCAAACCACTCTCAGGACTGAAGACCACAACAACAACATCTCGAGGCATAAATGAAGCAGGATTTGACAACGCAAGCGGTTATGTGTGCTGATGAACTAAAATAAAAGTTGTGTTTTTATTTTAGCTGACCTTAATGAAATCTTTCGGTCCTTCTATCAAAGCATTGCATACTTCTGGTGCAATGAGGCTGTAGGCCTGCCCTTTGCCATTACGTACGGCCGACCACCCATCTTCTTTTGTGCACACCAGTATAATCACTGCTGAGTTCGTTATACGAAACGGGCAATTTGCGCTTAACGAACGCGACGGGTGCTGCGTGCGAGGTTCCTAGGGTCAAATGACGGAAGACTCGTCTGGGGAGACGGCGTGCCGCGGCTTGTTGGGTGTCCAGTGTCAAGAGGGAGAGCGGTGGTGACCTGGTGGGGGGGGGGGGAGAGGGGAGGGTTGGCACCTCGCTGTCTGCGTTGCGCAGGTGCGCCGCCTCCGCCTCCGCCCCGCACAGGCTCGCCGGCGAGCGGCGAGCGGCGAGTGGGCGCCGATTGCCCCCATTACGGCGAGCAGGGCTCAAATTACCCACATCCTCCCATCCTCTGCCGCTGCAGCCGTGGGCCGCCCGGCCGCCCGGCCGCCCGGCCACCGCCTCCCGGCTCTTCCTCAATCACTGCGCAGCGACCGGCTGTCATAACCACGTGGGTCCTCCAGCAGTGGGCACGATAGGACGTGACACTGAGGATATTTCTCAAGATAACGCTTTGTGGTAGCAATGTATTGCCCTGACGGTGATACACGTTCTTTTAATGTATCTGTTGTTTACAATCTCACAGTAAGGGAGCAGGCTCGCGTCGTCCATTTCTTCTCTGTTCAGTGGTTTAAAGTCCATGGACTTTCGGCCGAAAGCTCGTGGATTTTAAGCCACTGTACCCGACTGGTCATTGATCGTGACTGGGCCAAATATCTCACGAAATAAGCGTCAAACGAAAAAACTACAAAGAACGAAACTTGTCTAGCTTGAAGGGGGGAACCAGATGGCGCTATGGTTGGCCCGCTAGATGGCGCTGCCATAGGTCAAACGGATATCAACTGCGTTTTTTTCAAATAGGAACGCCCATTTTTATTACATATTCGTGTAGTACGTAAAGAAATATGAATGTTTTAGTTGGACCACTTTTTTCGCTTTGTGATAGATGACGCTGTAACAGTCACAAACGTATAAGAACATGGTATCGCGTAACATTCCACCAGTGCGGACGGTATTTGCTTCGTGATGCATTACCCGTGTTAAAATAGACCGATTACAAATTGCGAAAAAGGTCGGTATCCTGCTGATGTATTAAATACTTTATATTCCTAAAACCTTCAAGAATACTTTGCCAAGGCATTTAAATCTCTTCGTCATTGAATCTTTCTCTCGAAACATAGCAGGCTACCCCGTTATTCACGTCTTCTGATGTAATTAAAACACGTCTTCAGCGAACTTGCGATAATGGTGGGCATTGGGGGTGAAAATCTCAAATGGCTCATGGACGTCCATACCAGAATTATCCAGCAATATCTCTCCATCACAAGTACGCATAGTAGAATGCCTGGGTGGTGCCCATAACGGACTACATTCTCTCATTACACCAATGTACTGCAAGCCTGTCTTCTTCTTCTTTTCCCTGGCCTTATCCCGTATTTTCACGGGGTCGGTATATTGTTTGTTGGCTATAACAAAGCAAAGCAAATGGTAGAAGGTGACTGGATACCCTTCCTGAACCCCCCCCCGTCGTCCTCACAAGATGGAATTTCTGCTGTACTCCCAACTGTCTGCGTCTAGCAGGCTCTGAAAACGTTTTGAAACTGTTTGTCAATCTGTGCACCAGCCCGGTATTCCCCTGGTCGGATATGGAAAACCGCCTAAAAATCACATCCAGGTTGGCCGGCACTCCAGCCCTCAGCGTTAACCAGGAGAGTGGACTCGATCCGGGGCTGGCACGCCTCCCTGAATCCCGGAAGCAGCCTGTTAACTTGCGGGGCAACACGTACGATTGTCCAGGAAACCTGTCCCTCGGCCGAATCTCTTTCTAATTAACAACGTGCGTTAGAACAATGCACACACTTGTTAAAATATTGTTGTGCTGTGTGCCTTCCATGGTCAACGACAAAAATTAATTTATCACGGTTTCTTAAATATTTCGTCACGATAAAGGATGACAGCCAAAAATAGTTGCAGGATAAAAATTTATTAAAATTCTCGACCAAGGTTTCGGTACATTGACGACGCCTTTGGCACAATTGTTTTATTAATCTCCATTGCATGATGTAATTTTAGATTTTTTACTTCTGATGAAGGTATATTTATATGTACCGAAACTTGGTCAAGAATTTTAATAAATTTTTATCCTGTTTTTAGCTGTCATCCTTTATCGTGAAGAATTTCAACAGTTGCTGTTGCAGCCATGTTTAAAATCTTTAAATATTTCGCTTGATTTTATTACTTGTAAGGTAACATATTTTGCTCATTAGAGTCACAATTCTGTGATTTGGTTTTTCTAAGTATAAGTTTTAATCGCGTCGAGCTCAACAAGAGTGGACTGAAGGGCCCATCATCCCGAAGTTCGTGTATTCAAGCGACCAGCGCAGGAAACCCCCCGACTTTGAAATAACTATACGTCAGAAATCGTGAACACTAAAGGACATGGATAAGCAGTAGTAAAATTTTCGAGGTTTGCCAGTGAACTGAATTATTCCTCACACTACATGTATCGGAGACTTCACGTGTGTTTAGGTAAAATGTTTAGCTTATGCACATAAATGCGAACAGCGTGACGAGTAGTTAAAGCTAAAGTATCCATTTTCCGATCACGTTGTAATGCTCCGTATACATGAACATATTTCATGTAGTGCCATGTCATTTGGTTCCAAAATATCATAAATAGTAACAAATCTCTGCAATGCATTCATCGGAATAATCTACATGTTGCACCTAAACACACAAGAAAATTGAAGATATCTTCTAAATCTACATCTACAACTACATCTACATGGTTACTCTGGAATTCACACTTAAGTGCCTGGCAGAGGGTTCATTGAACCATTTTCATACTACTTCTCTCGAATGGCGCGTGGGAAAAAGGAACACCTAAATCTTTCCGTTCGAGCTCTGAATTCTCTTATTTTATTATGATGATCATTTTTCCCTACGTAGGTGGGTGTCAACAAAATATTTTCGCATACGGAACAGAAAGTTGGTGATTGAAATTTCGTAAATAGATCTCGCCGCAAAGAAAACCGCCTTTGTTTCAGTGACTGCCACCCCAACTCGCGTATCATATCAGTGACACTTTCACCCCTATTGCGCAATAACACGAAACGAACTGCCATTCTTTGCACTTTTTCGATGTCCTCCGTCAATCCTACCTGGTAAGGATCCCATACCGCGCAGCAATATTCCAGCAGAGGACAGACAAGTGTAATGTAGGCTGTCACTTTAGTGGGTTTGTCGCATCTTCTAAGTGTTCTGGCAGCAAAGCGCAGTCTTTGTTTCGTCTTCCCCACAATATTATCTATGTGGTCTTTCCAATTTAAGTTGCTCGTAATTGTAATTCTTAGGTATTTAGTCGAATTGACACTCCTTAGATTTGTACGATTTATCGTATACCCAAAATTTATCAGATTTCTTTTAGTACCCATGTGGATGACCTCGAACTTTTCTTTGTTTAGTGCCAATTGCCACTTTTCGCAACATACAAAAATTCTCTCTAGATCATTTCGTAATTGGAATTGATCGTCCAATGATTTTACTAGACGGTAAATGACAGCGTCATCTGCACACAATCTAAGGGGGCTGCTCAGATTATCAACTAGATCATTTATGTAAATCAGGAACAGCAGAGGGCCTATGACACTAACTTGCGGAACGCCAGGTATCACTTATGTTCTACTCGATGATTTACTGTCTATCACTACGAACTGTGACCTCTCTGAGAAGAAATCACGAGTCCAGTCACACAACTGAGACGATACTGAATATGCACGCAATTTGATTAATAGTCGCTTGTGAAGAACGGTATCAAAATCCTTCTGCAAATCTAGGAATATGAAATCGATGTGAGATCCCTTGTCGACAGCTCTCATTACTTCATGCGAATAAAGAGCTAGCTGTGTTGCACAAGAACGATATTTTCTGAATCTGTGTTGGTTATGTCATTTTCTTCAAGGTGATACATAATGTCGAGTACAGCGTATGCTCCAAAGTCCTGCTGCAAATTGAGGTCAGTGATATGGGTCTGTAATTCAATGGGTTACACAATTCTGAAACGAATAGTGCGATAAATAAAACAACTCAGTCGCTAAGTTTATACATTTTATTACCACTTACTGAAGATTCCACGGTCGTCGCCGGCTGTTGTGGCCGAGCGGTTCTAGGCGCTACGGTCGCAGGTTCGAATCCTGCCTCGGGCATGGATGTGTGTGATGTCCTTAGGTCAGTTAGGTTTAAGTAGTTCTAAGTTGTAGGGGACTGATGACCTCAGATGTTAAGTCCCATAGTGCTCAGAGACATTTGAACCATTTTCCACAGTCGTCCCGTGCCTATCTACAGAGAGCGACAAGTGTGTGACTAAAGGATATATTTGTGTGACATGTCGCCTTCAGAATGGTCCACACTGTCACTTCTTACAGGATTTGCTCATGAAACATCCAATATACGAATTGCCTAGTAGTATCATCGAAAGTACATATCATTAAATGAGTGATTATTATGCCAAGCTGACACGAACAGGCGATATGTCTGCAAGTTACGGAGCGAATGCTGGCTTCCAATAATATAGTGTGTCATACTGCGAAAATACTGCCTCTGCGGTGGTTAATACTGTTGGAGCGATGTGTGAGTCGAAGACGTAGGCCAGTGAGATCTGGATAAGTAAAAACCCGGCAGTGTATTTCGAGATGTGGTGTCAGGAACTGAAAACGGACACCTGTTCTGCAAATCAGTGAAGGAAAGTATACCTCTAGCTCGAGAATCACACAGCATCTGATCATTGCTGCAAGGCTTCTGTTTCCTGTGCTCACTGACTGCCAGCGATTAATGAGTGCACGTATCCCTCGCACTAGATACATTTTGTAAACCCTCGGCGCCAGTTTTGTAAAGGCCTCTTCGCTACTTCTGTGGAGACCGAGTTGCCACTATTGTTACTGTAGGCCGAGTTTGTAGTGAGTTCGTGAAACGGCTTCTGATGCAGTACACCGTTAAGACAATTTCTCCCTGCCACTATTACACAGTTACGCCCTAGGGTCAGGTAACAGGATAGGAGAACGAAGGTTCTACAACACACCAACAAACTAGTAACAAAATCACACAAATGAGTTAAAAGATTTACTTATCTTTGTGACTACTTGAATGATTAAGTCTGCCATATTGCATGTAATACACTCCTGGAAATGGAAAAAAGAACACATTGACACCGGTGTGTCAGACCCACCATACTTGCTCCGGACACTGCGAGAGGGCTGTACAAGCAATGATCACACGCACGGCACAGCGGACACACCAGGAACCGCGGTGTTGGCCGTCGAATGGCGCTAGCTGTGCAGCATTTGTGCACCGCCGCCGTCAGTGTCAGCCAGTTTGCCATGGCATACGGAGCTCCATCGCAGTCTTTAACACTGGTAGCATGCCGCGACAGCGTGGACGTGAACCGTATGTGCAGTTGACGGACTTTGAGCGAGGGCGTATAGTGGGCATGCGGGAGGCCGGGTGGACGTACCGCCGAATTGCTCAACACTTGGGGCGTGAGGTCTCCACAGTACATCGATGTTGTCGCCAGTGGTCGGCGGAAGGTGCACGTGCCCGTCGACCTGGGACCGGACCGCAGCGACGCACGGATGCACGCCAAGACCGTAGGATCCTACGCAGTGCCGTAGGGGACCGCACCGCCACTTCCCAGCAAATTAGGGACACTGTTGCTCCTGGGGTATCGGCGAGGACCATTCGCAACCGTCTCCATGAAGCTGGGCTACGGTCCCGCACACCGTTAGGCCGTCTTCCGCTCACGCCCCAACATCGTGCAGCCCGCCTCCAGTGGTGTCGCGACAGGCGTGAATGGAGCGACGAATGGAGACGTGTCGTCTTCAGCGATGAGAGTCGCTTCTGCCTTGGTGCCAATGATGGTCGTATGCGTGTTTGGCGCCGTGCAGGTGAGCGCCACAATCAGAACTGCATACGACCGAGGCACGCAGGGCCAACACCCGGCATCATGGTGTGGGGAGCGATCTCCTACACTGGCCGTACACCACTGGTGATCGTCGAGGGGACACTGAATAGTGCACGGTACATCCAAACCGTCATCGAACCCATCGTTCTACCATTCCTAGACCGGCAAGGGATCTTGCTGTTCCAACAGGACAATGCACGTCCGCATGTATCCCGTGCCACCCAACGTGCTCTAGAAGGTGTAAGTCAACTACCCTGGCCAACAAGATCTCCGGATCTGTCCCCCATTGAGCATGTTTGGGACTGGATGAAGCGTCGTCTCACGCGGTCTGCACGTCCAGCACGAACGCTGGTCCAACTGAGGCGCCAGGTGGAAATGGCATGGCAAGCCGTTCCACAGGACTACATCCAGCATCTCTACGATCGTCTCCATGGGAGAATAGCAGCCTGCATTGCTGCGAAAGATGGATATACACTGTACTAGTGCCGACATTGTGCATGCTCTGTTGCCTGTGTCTATGTGCCTGTGGTTCTGTCAGTGTGATCATGTGATGTATCTGACCCCAGGAATGTGTCAATAAAGTTTCCCCTTCCTGGGACAATGAATTCACGGTGTTCTTATTTCAATTTCCAGGAGTGTATAACACAAAAAAGGCTCTCATTGGCTAAGTGCAAACAATAGTAGGTAGACTTCACAGTACATAGCAAGTGCAATTTACAACAATTGTCTTTCGCTTCTAGGAGTTCACTAAACGACGTTCCCTGTCTAAGTCAACCCTGGACGATGATCTATAACCAAGTGGGCGAGAGTTACTCTTCTATCTTCCAAACAGGCGTCTGTCCGTTGTCGTCCAGTCAATGGCGGATTGTACTCGGCCGGCAATCGGTCGAGGTGAAGTCGATATCTTCATCTTCAGCGCCGCCCGTGGCGTTGATGTAACACGTATAAGTGGCGAGTCTCTATGGCACTTACACCAGCTCGCATCTTTGCGTCTGTGGCGCTTTGTCTTCTTCGGACGACACAGCAATACCCTTAATCGGAAATAAAATACTCATTTGGCTACAACAGGCACATCAACATAGTGACTTGTCACTTGACAAGACATAATTTGGATACTTGTTATCGCCAAGTACCTATGAGACACAGTAATGAAAAAGGCTATCTACAATCGACGGTCATCTAGATCACAACCGAGATCGCCATATTACAAACACTCTCAACAGCAAGCCCGATTTCAAGAATCTGTGGCAACCTCACTTTAACGTATTCCCTGAGCTGTATTCCAACAGGTCAATATTTCTACATATTTGTAAGGAACGTCGAACAGTTCCTCTATACATGGCAACGCTACTTCTTCCTGGCGTGCTCCTACACTTGACGTGTCGCCGATTCAACACTTAACTTCTCTACTCCTGGTAGGTCAGCACCCCGACGCCGGTCGGTGTGGCCGAGCGGTTCTAGGCGCTTCAGTCTGGAACCGCGCGACCGCTACGGTCGCAGGTTCGAATCCTGCCTTGGCCATGGATGTGTGTGATGTCCTTAGGTTAGTTAGGTTTAAGTAGTTCTAGGTTCTAGGGGTCTGATGACCTCATATGTTAAGTGCCATAGTGCTCAGAGCCATTTTGAACCAGCACCCCGACAAGATTATCCGTAAGAAGGAATTTCTCCTGCTAAAACCATATGATTTAGTCCTAATATCCGCTCCACGACTCATTGGATTAATCACCCCAGTCGACTCGTTTACCTTTTACTTTGCCCACACAACTTAACGGGATTTTTCCCTGTGGCCTCACATGAGTATCGTAGCCGGCGTCGCTTAAGCAAGAGAGATTACTAATTGGCTTTATCAACACTTGCTGAAGATTCTCTCTAGCCCATTCACTACTCAGACAGGAATTCTCTATAGCGAAGAACTACTAATAAGGTAAACCCAGAAACTCTAATGAAGAAAGTTGTAAAATATTTACTTATATTAGTGTCAGGCTCATTAGTAGCTACCTTGACCAGTTCCATCAAGTCCAATTTACTTATCCTGCGTTAGCAACTTCAATCTTATTTTCCACCACTAAGTAGTTTATTTATCCTCTGTTTCCCACTTCACTCTAATTTTCTACCTAAAAGAGAAACGTATTTAATTTAGATAGACACCAAATCACGTTTTTCCTCAGGTACAAAATTCTCTTCAGTCCTTTGTAATTCCTAATGAGTTACCATAAAACTTGTAGACTCTAACTGTAAGTCCTATATCGGCTACAGGTTCTGCATATAGTATATTTGTTGTTGAGAAATGCCTATTCTCTGCCCGGCACATGCTTGCTTGCCGCGTTTCCTCGACCCAGATCGTCTTCGTGACGTTCTTTTCCGATTTTTGTTAGGATCCATTTTGCTGAAAACAACTAATTAGTCACTAACAACATGGTAATCGAATTCAGCAAGAACTGAGTTATGTCTTACCTTTCCGCTCGCTCTTTCAGAAGTCTACTGCAGATCAGATGGGTAGTCTATCTCCTCATTTTATCTGCTGGAACTGTCGTCAATTGAGACTGTTAAATTCTCAGGTATCCCAAGTTCGCATTACTCATTAGGAACTCTCTCGTACTCAATTTTCTTGGTCATGGCATTCGACAAGGTTCTCACAATGTGAGTTATGGTCTTAAGCAAGTCATACAACGCTGATCAGTTGAGAAAACAGTTTGGTATAACTTTTCTCCCATTCCATCTCTGACCAGTGTCATGTACATTTCCATTAAAAATATCCTTCAAATACCACACGATTTTTGTTCCTCCCTGTTCGTTAGTATTCTGCTTAATGAGGTGCCATAATATATCTGTGGTTACGTCGGTCTGTGACTTGTTCCCGACGCTATTCATGTAGCCAGTATAACTCTGTTTTGGACCGAAGTTGTCTGAAATGCTGTTGCTCAGGAGCACGTTAAAAGTAATTAAAGTACAATGAGGCGACAAAAGTCATGGGATACCTCCTAATATCGTGTCGGACTTGCTTTTCCCGGTGTAGTGCAGCAACTCGACGTGGCATGGACTCAATAATTCGTTGGAAGTGCCCTGCAGAAATGTTGAGCTGTGCTGCCTCTATAACTGCAAAAGTGTTGCCGGTGAAGGATTTTGTGCACGAACTGACTCTCAATTATGTCCTGTAAATGTTCTAAGGAATTCATGCCGAGCGATCTGGGTGGCCAGATCATTCGTTCGAACTGTTCAGAATATTCTGCAAACCAATAGCGAACAGTTGTGGCCTTAGGATATGGCGCATTGTCATCCATAAAAATTCCATCATTGTTTGGGAACATGAAGTTCATGAATAGCTGCAAATGGTCTCCAAGAAGCCGAACATAAGCATTTCCAGTCCGGTTCACTTTCATGTTAACACAGCCCACACCATTCTGGAGCCACCACCAGCTTTCAAATGCCTTGTTGGCAACTTGCGTCCATGGTTTCGTGGTGTCTGCAATACACTCGAACCTTGTCATAACCTATTATCACCTGAATTCGTGACTTATCTGACCAGGCTACGGGGATTCCTGTCGTCTAGGATCCAACCGATATGGCCACGAGCCCAGGGGAGGAGCTGCAGCCGATATCGTGCGCCGGCCGCGGTGGTCTAGCGGTTCAGGCGCTCAGTCCGGAACCGCGGGACTGCTACGGTCGCAGGTTCGAATCCTGCCTCGGGCATGAATGTGTGTGATGTCCTTACGTTAGTTAGGTTTAAGTAGTTCTAAGTTCTAGGGGACTGATGACCTCAGATGTTAAGTCCCATAGTGCTCAGAGCAATTTGAACCATTTGAACCGATATCGTGCAGATGACAAAGGTGCTCACGCCGATCATCGGCTTCTATAGCCCATTGAAGCAAAATTTCGGCACACTGTCCCAACAGATTCATCCGTCGTATGTCCTACATTTATTTGTGCGGTTCTTTCACGCAGTGTTGCTTGTCCGTTAGCACTGACAACTTCACGGAAATGCCGCTGTTCTCAGTCGTCAAATGAAGACCGTCGACCACTGCGTTGTTCGTGGTAGAGGCAATGCCTGACGTTTGGTATTTCTGCATACTGTCGATAATGTGGATCAAGAAATATTGAATGCCCTAACGATGAATGTCCCATGCGTCTAACTACCATTCCGCGTTCAAACTCTTTTAATTCTCTTCGTGCGACAATAAACACGTAGGAAACCTTTTTACGTGATTCACTTGAGCACAAACGACAGCTCCACCAATGCACTGCCCTTTTATACCTTGTGCCCCCGATACTACCGCCATCTGTAAATGTGCATATCGCTTTTGTCACCTCACTGTAGCATGGCATTGTTGACTGACACCCCGAGGTACAAATCACGCACGTATTTGGCGTAATTTTCTGTCTTCTCTCTCACGTAGTATGTATTGCGTCATAAGTGAGCATGTTGAGCGTAGCGGACTGTAATTAATGTATGTATGTAAATTTTGCTGTCATGTTTGTGTTATACGACGATGAGAGAAGGGAGAGGGTGAAACCCAATGCCTACTCTTCCCGAATAGCACCAAGGGAGCCGTCGAGCTTCACATCCTCATCCAACGGACGTATCAACACCAACAGTATTACTTACCCTCGTTCCAAGACACTGCGCGAAGTTTTGCGGCTTCAGTGAGGGACACTGGAGAAAAGTGTGGTAATCTGGAACTTTACGCCACCATCTTCCCTCCCCTTAACAGCCAAATACTGGTGGTAAAAAATTTCTTCCACCACCAGGATTCCAACAGACTTCTTCCGCGCCGAAAAAGTTTGTTCAGGCGCCGACTAAGGGAGTAGATAGGGACCGTTCAAACGTATCCGTTCGATACCATGACGTGCAGAGTCCGTTACTGCAGCGTGTGAAGCCTTCGTCAAATACTGGTTCCGGGCGTGTTATACTGTTTCATTGTTCGGCATATCCTTTCTTCTCATCACCATAAGTGATATGTGAACTAAACTGGAGTAACGTCTAATAATTACTGCATGCCGCTGCAATTTCCGCAAGCACCGTTGAGGATAAATCAGATACACAACTCCAATTACGCAGGCAAATGGCCTCCGTATGCGGGTTGGCTTAATGGCGATGGCGCTTGGCCGTGAACGGTCGATCCATATCTCCGTGGCGAGAGTGACTTTCATCACAGAACTAGACTAGCGTGACAGTAGAGCAGCGCCAGTTCCATACTTATTAACCTTCACGTGCAATGATTACAGTTTCACCCTAAAGGAAGCTCACTTCCAGATAAACGATTTATGCCTGACATTCTCATCAGATTCCTCGTTATCATATTGTCTCTAGTGAAAACGAACAGTTTTCATCAGAGACTACTTTTTATACGTGGTACTCGAGCGTTCTGGCAAATGAAATCGTAGAAATTTAGTTCGTGTGTGGTCGAAGTATCATGCGAGTTTGTAATAATTCTTACCTTTCTAACTAGTTAATTAATTGAGGCGAGATATGGATTGTTACTGCTGTGACATTTCACTGCGTCGAACACGTTAACGGCACGAGTTGTCTCTACAGAATCGTTGCGTGTGGAGGTTTAAGTTGACCAGCTCGTAAAGAGAAAGTGCATCGCACCTGCAAGCTCGATTAACAGGTCTGCTTTCCTTGCGTCTTGTGAAGTTGTCTCGATGTTCAAATTGCTCTTCTTCTAACCAAAAAATCACGCTCTGCATAAGCATTCAATCGACTATGAATAATGGAATGGAAAGCCGGGACACCCTAACGCTACTTTAAACGAAAGATCTCGAAATAGTGGGATGCAACCTTGTTTTAATAAAAAAGCAAGGAACAAAGAATCTTTAGAACCCGTCTAGTGGTAATACTTGAAAGCAAGTTCGTGAGTTCTAGACTTCGCTTATCGAGTACCATTGAAGTTCTTTTAACTCAAATAACCACTTTCACGCGAGAACGTATTCGGTTCGCTGTACGTGCATGGTGCATCTCCGAAAAATAGTTCGTGACTGTGTAGTGTGCTGTCTTCAGTCTTTCGCGTCTACTTGCCTAGGGCGCGTTTGTGATTGGCCGGTTGAATCGACCAATGATAGACAACACTAAACAAAATTCTAGTTAAAATACGAGCTTGACATTGGAGTTACTGAAATCAGATTTATGGAGCTGTCAATGTGAATAACGTCGACCGTCTGGTTGGAGTCGTATATAAACATGTAAACAGTTAATATTATTGATCAGAGCTATATGTCTGCCTCGAACACTCGCAGCGTAATTCACCTGATTCCCCGTCTGCTCCTACACGGCTCACCTCCTCCGCGTCACCGTTCTCACGTTCCGTGACCACGTGCCGTTTTATGAGGCTGGGACTGCTACCCAACCTAACTGCTTGCTGGTGCAAAGCAGCAAAAGTTTTCTACACAGTATGACAAAGTCTAACAAAATATTTGTCGTCATGGGGCGTAAATGCTAGAAGTTGTGTAATTCCACTGGCAGAGTATCAGAAAAACGCTAACGAATGTAATATGCTAGGAAAATCTCGAGGGTTATTTTCAGTCAGTAAACTTAAGAAAACATAACAGTCAACAAAAAACTAAAAAGCATTTCTCTAATTTTTCACATATGTTTCTTAGACACAACATAACCGATGAAGTAACAAATAATTAGCCTGTGAGATATATTTCTGTAAAGTTAACTTCGTCAGATGTATCTAGAAGTAATCATTGTACATGGGTGTATGATTTTTAAAGTGGTCATCTGTTGCACAGATTCTGTGATTTGAGATGATAGAGTACAGAATGAGTTCCACAGCACCAGAATCTTTGCACTCTATGCGTACGCGATGTGATAGTTGCTTAATAAAATGAGTTTGCCAGTTGCTCCTCGTGTCGTTTCCCAAGTTATACTGAAATAACAGTGATGCGAAACAATACGCAGATGCACTCGCTAGAAAGCACACAGTTGCACCATAATGTACACCACTACAATCGTAACACTCGGCACTGACTGTTAGATATCAACATGTTGTTATCAACGTAACAAATACAAATAAACAAGATAATGCCAACGTACAACTTTATTTACAATCATTTTTCTGAATTAGCTATTTTTTCACACAGCCAACGCTATGTCGAAGCGCAGCTGTCTGACCGTGTCAGCTAAAGGCCTCCTACCTATTATTCAGTTTCTTACCAACTACGACGGAGCGGCCATGAAGTGTCACAAACAAATCCTACAGAATTGTTCAAGCATGCATTTCTTGCATTGTTTCCATAGTTATGTCCGGCCCCTACAGTTGGCTAGAACGCTAACAACATATGTGGTCACAGGGCTTTATACAGGGTGTTACAAAAAGGTACGGCCAAACTTTCAGAAAACATTCCTCACACACAAATAAAGAAAAGATGTTATGTGGACATGTGTACGGAAACGTTTAATTTCCATGATAGAGCTCATTTTAGTTTCTTCCACCTACGCTCAATGGAGCATGTTATCATGATTTCATACGGGATACTCTACCTGTGCTGCTAGAACATGTGCCTTTACAAGTAAGACACAACATGTGGTTCATGCACGATGGAGCTCCTGCACATTTCAGTCGAAGTGTTCGTACGCTTCTCAACAACAGATTCGGTGACCGATGGATTGGTAGAGGCGGACCAATTCCATGGCCTCCACGCTCTCCTAACCTCAACCCTCTTGACTTTCATTTATGGGGGCATTTGAAAGCTCTTGTCTACGTAACCCCGGTACCAAATGTAGAGACTCTTCGTGCTCGTATTGTGGACGGCTGTGATACAATACGCCATTCTCCAGGGCTGCATCAGCGCATCAGGGATTCCATACGACGGAGGGTGGATGCATGTATCCTCGCTAACGGAGGACATTTTGAACATTTCCTGTAACAAAGTGTTTGAAGTCACGCTGGTACGTTCTGTTGCTGTGTGTTTCCATTCCATGATTAATGTGATTTGAAGAGAAGTAATAAAATGAGCTCTAACATGGAAAGTAAGCGTTTCCGGACACATGTGCACATAACATATTTTCTTTCTTTGTGTGTGAGGAATGTTTCCTGAAAGTTTGGCCGTACCTTTTTGTAACACCCTGTATATTAAACAAATAATATGGGCAACATAAAATTAAACAAGTAATAAACATTTATTAAAAGAATTTTTAGCATATTGCAGCCCCGTCAGCAACTGTGATAGACTAATATTTTGAAGAATCTGCCTCAGTTGCACAAGTTTTCTGGTCTGTACCAGGTTTCGACTAAATTAATCTAGCCTTCTTCAGAAGCATAAAGCGGAGGAGCTTTATGCTTCTGAAGAAGGCTAGATTAATTTAGCCGAAACCTGGTACAGACCAGAAAATTTGTGCAACTGAGGCTGATTCTTCAAAATATTTATTAAAAGATTTTATACAGAATACTCAACTTTTAGTGATGTAGCTCTGTTTAAGTCCTATGCTATTGTAAGCCAGGACAATGAAAGAGAACTGTCTAATCTAAAGAAGTTCAGTCTGGACTGTTGTATCTAGCAGTTTGCAAGTCTGTCTCGGATTTGAGTAACACATGAACATTCGGCGTTTACTGTCCGATGATCACTCGTCAGTGGCGGCTATACCTGTAGACTGGAACTGTTGCTGGTGATGAACTGGGGCTGGAAAATGAACTGCAGCTTCAATAGGCCGACTGTGTGTGGTGCGAAGGCATTTATCCACGACCGGCGGAATGATGTACAGCTGTATTCTGTTTCGTGGGACAGGAAAGCATAAACTGATTCCAGTTTATGAGCACAGCAACAGATGGGAATTTTGATACGCCTAGCGTGAAGAGCGCCTTTTTGATGACGCCGTCTGTGGGTATTCGCTGTGTGCCGTGTGACAACGTACACAGCAACTGAAACATCCCCTTAGAAAAATTTATGAATTACTGTGCTTGGATACCCCTTACGTTATTTGATTTTCAAACAGCTGAGCAGAACTGAATGTACTCAGACATTTCGCTCTTTACTTATCCTGATCAACACTAAACTGACACACAATATTTTTAGCGCAACGCAATCTGACTTTCAATAATCCCTACAAAAGAATGGCCCTGACTAACAATAACCTATACCTTTCATGAATTACTTACCTCACAAAAATCTTCGTTACTCGAACTACTGCAATACAGCAAGCGCCAATACTGCCAGCTAAATAAAAGATTCTATCTACTGAAGGCACTAACTACTGATAGGCATATTTAGCAAATGAAAGATTTTGATAGAGAACAATGTATTTACCTTAATAGTGTTCAAAAGTCATAATATATGTATCAGTTCATGACAACCAGTCTTATAAATTTACTCTCTCTAATGGACACACGTCCAGATCATCCGCTCTCAAAACTCCGCCATCTCACTCCCCACATTCACCACTGCTGGCGGCTCACCTCCAACTGCGCAACGCTACGCGCTGTTCACATCCAACTGCCCAACACTACAATAGCGAATATTCCAACAATGCCAACCAGCCACAGACTGCATACAGCACAGCCAGTGATTTTCATACAGAGCGCTACGTGCCGTTACCAACGTATAAACCTAAACAGCCTACTTACACAACTCTTCGTTTTCCAGCTGTCCATCACCCTTCTACACCTTGCACCTGCCTCCTACATCTCCCCCTCCTCCACACTCTCCATTCATCTCCTGCCCTCCTTCTCTCACCATCCTCCCCACCACCCTTCTCTCTGTCCATTTCCTGCCTCTCTCTATGTCTGTCTCCTCCTCCTCGACATTTTGGCTGTGTATCTCCTCCTCCCTCTCTGTCCATCTCCTCCACTCTCTCTGCCCATCCCATCCTTCTCCACTCTCTGTTTGTCCATCGCCTCCTCCCCTTACCTGTCTATGACCTCATCTCCCTCTCTTTCCCTTTCCTCCTTTCCCTTTCTCTGTCCACTTCGTCCTCCCCCCCCCCCCCCCTCTCACTGTCCATCTTCTCTTCCTCCCCTCTCTCTGCTCAGCCAGCCTATCCACAAATGTAGACCCTGCAAGACATATGGGTACTACCCACAAGAGACCCCTGTCATGTTGGGCAACTTACAAATCAGAGATACAAAATACTTTTTGTCCATATTTCTGCTGCTGTCTGAGGTAGGAAGTTCTAACCCACAAACTGCTGATTCTCATATCGCAAGCAGTATGTGCGCTAAATTTGGTTGAAATCGATCCAGCTACTTGGAAGGGGATGATGGACATACACATGTGTGTAAATACATTCATTCTCCTTTATACACATAGACTCTCAAGCTGTATAACGTATAAATCCATTATAACATAAATAGCCTCGTAGAGTGCATTTAACAAGGTTCAACATATGAACTAGCTTCTCAGCATAGGACTAACAAATGTAGCACTAGAAACACAAGCGACCTTTGTTTCTGAAAAGTTACTTACCGTATGTATATTCAGCAGTGGAAGTACTGAAATGTAAAAAAAAAAAAAAAAAAAAGGTAACATGCTAATTTTGTAGCAAGACAATATTAATCTTGAAATCCATTATGCATATTGGGGGTGCGTATTCAAGTTAAATGTGAAGGAGAGATTTATGTGGCTTTTATAATTACAATATAGACTTTGAGTTAAACGTTCCCATTTTTTTTAATATGTAGGTAGGAATATTAGAGCAAAGTTTAAACAATGTACCAAGTAATTAGTTTGTAATTTAGTTACATGGTCTATAGATCATATTCACAGTCAATGTTGTAATCAGGAATGTGTCAACAGAATAAACTTAAAACATATACTTTATTTAAATGAAAAAAACTTATGTGGCTATATACTCGCCATTTACAAGTTTCTTCTGTATAAATGACTAATTATTTCTGTTCAAGAATTTGTCTATTATATACAAGGAGTTGTTTAGAAGAAAAATCATTGAACTACATTTGAAAACACTTCTGCTATCTGTCAGACATTTTAACAAGTATATCGTCACCTTTGTAGCTACTTATTTTATCCCTTTCTTTGTCAAATTTAATTTTCCTTCTAATAGTGTACTTATGAGTACCTCTGTTATTCTCAAACTGAGATGGATTGTCGATAACAAATTTCATAAGTGGCTAAATGTAGTATGCAGCCGTGGTTAATATTTACAGATGCTTAAGGAAATGCTTGCAATGTGTGACAACACCACACATAATTGAAATTACTTTCTTTTCTATAATTAACACTTTTTGCGCAAGTGTTGAGTTACCTCGAATATTATCCCGTAAGACGTCATTGAATAAAAATATGCAAAAAAAGGTTAACTTACTGACTTCTGTATCCCAAAAGTTGGCTATTTTTCTAATGGCAAAAGTACCCGAACGTAAACGTTTTAGCAGGTCTACTGAATGGTTTTTCCGGTTTAATTTTTCATCAACATGCATACCCAAGAATTTAGAACTATCATTTCTTGTTAATGTGTTAGGTTAGTAGGAGGTGGCATGTTTTTCACAGCACAAAACTGGTCCAGCTGTGTTTCTCAGGTTTTAAATTGGGCCATTTGCGGAAACACAGTAGTTTTCACAGGAACGGCAGCCAAGAAACTGGAAGCTGTTACTTCGAAGTGTATGTAGAGAAAAGTTAGCTCCAGAACAAATTTTTCAGACAACATTCGGAGTAGGGCCTGGTGGTACGTCCCAGAATTCCACAGAGTATCGTGAACAAACTTGGTTACTGCCACACTAGTGCTTCACTAAAGTGACAGGGTGCCAGCGAAGTGTTAACTGGGAAATGTGGGATTACATTGAATGGGAAGCCTCTGTGGGTCCGTTAATTCAGCTCTCATCGGCCCTACTTGAGTGTCACAATGCCCTCTCAACTGCGCATTGTGTGGCACCCGCCCACAGCTCTACCCTCCACACACAATTAGTGCCTCTTGTCCAGCTGCTGTCGGTACGTTCCACCCCGAGGTCATAAATTTTATTTTATTACCCGCCTGGATCCTTAATCGTTGTAATGTTACCAACTGTATATGTAATGGTTAACCAAAGAGTACTAATTTTCATTCAAGTCTGCTAGCAACATTTTCTTTCTCGTCCCCTCTCCTCACCACCCGTTTTCCCTTGATATCAGTTTCTCGCATGGGAATGTAGTTTATTTGCAGACTGTAAGGTAGCGTCTGCTACTTAACAGTTGGGAGTGTGGGGAAGGTGAGATTTTAATACTACAAAAAAGGGTTGGCTCATGCTACATTGGTTGTTCAGCCAGCCACATTCGTATCGTATGCTAACTTTTTGCTCTACATCGTATGCTCCTTATTTCAGAACGCCTTTATATACTTTACCAATGAGTCCGCCTGATCTTATAAAACTGCTCAGAGTTTGTGAAAGTATGGCTTCAAGGGAAGCAAGGAGGGATACATATACAAGGCGTACCTCCTCAGAGCTACAAGGTGCATTTTCTCTGGTTTTTCTGTAGGTATTACAATTTCGCTTTTGCAAATTTGTAGCTGGGGCCAGCCTCGCACGTCACAACTTTGATGAGAACATCCTGTTTGCTCGGAAAGCGTCCGTTTGTTTGTTGTTACAAGCAAAATGATATTTAAAGCGGAATTTCACGTGCCTCTTAGATAGAGTGGTCCCAGATTTTGTCCAGTGCGATATTCGTTTCGTCTGTATGTGTTAACAGGGTCAGTAAAGCATGAAGAGTAACCAGTACCCAAACAGCGACGGCACCGCACTGACTGCTACCGCTAGGCAGCAGCGTTACCTCCAACTTGATCTCATCTCTTATGGAGAAAAAGTACGAGGGTTGGAACTTTAATAGTTGCGACTATTTACTTACAGATCTTACACAATAGCCGGCCACTGTGGCCGAGCGGTTCTAGGCGCTTCAGTCCGGAACCGCGCTGCTGTTAGGGTCGCAGGTTCGAATCCCACCTCGGGCATGGATGTGTGTGATGTCCCTAGGTTAGTTAGGTTTAAGTAGTTCAAAGTCTAGGGGACTGATGACCTCAGATGTTAAGTCCCATAGTGCTTAGAGCCAATCTTACACAATATATACGTGTTACAAAGTTTTACTGACCTTCAAAGTGGTCCCCAGCATTGTGTATAACCCGTTTGCAGCGATGTGGAAGTCGTAGGATACTCTTAAAAGTGCCAGTTGCGTTGACAGTTCGAGCTGCGCGGTCTATTGCCCGACGAATTTTGTAGCAGTTCTGAAACGAATGCCGTGAAGTGTTTCCTTCAGTTTAGAAATCGAGTTGAACTCACGAGGGCTTAAGTCACGGGAGAGCAGTATGTGGTACAGCACTTAGCAGCCCCATCAGTGAAACAAATCAGTTACAGCTTGCACTGTACGTGCTTGAGCATTGTCCTGCATAATGATGGTCAGGTCCTGCAGAAAGTGTCATCACTTCTGTCTCTATTCTGTTCATTTTTGGAACATAACCAACGACAAGCTAAGAGACAGAAGTGATGACACTTTCTGCAGAACCTGACCATCATTTCGCAGGACAATGCTCAAGCATGTTCAGTGCAAGCTGTTACTGATTTGTTTGACTAATGGGGCTGCTAAGTGCTATACCACATACTGTACTCCCCTGACTTATACCCTCGTGAGTTTAATTCGATTTCGAAACTGAAGGAAACACTTCTCGGCATTCGCTTCAGAACTGCTACAAATTCGTCGGGCAATAGACCGCGTCGCTCGAACTATCAACACAACTGGCACTGTTAAGAGTATTCTACGACTTGCACATTGCTGGCAACGGGTTATACACAATGCGGGTGACTACTTTGAAGGTCAGTAAAACTTTGAAACACGTATCTGTTTTCTACGAGCTGAAAATAAATACACTCCTGGAAATGGAAAAAAGAACACATTGACACCGGTGTGTTAGACCCACCATACTTGCTCCGGACACTGCGAGAGGGCTGTACAAGCAATGATCACACGCACGGCACAGCGGACACACCAGGAACCGCGGTGTTGGCCGTCGAATGGCGCTAGCTGCGCAGCATTTGTGCACCGCCGCCGTCAGTGTCAGCCAGTTTGCCGTGGCATACGGAGCTCCATCGCAGTCTTTAACACTGGTAGCATGCCGCGACAGCGTGGACGTGAACCGTATGTGCAGTTGACGGACTTTGAGCGAGGGCGTATAGTGGGCATGCGGGAGGCCGGGTGGACGTACCGCCGAATTGCTCAACACGTGGGGCGTGAGGTCTCCACAGTACATCGATGTTGTCGCCAGTGGTCGGCGGAAGGTGCACGTGCCCGTCGACCTGGGACCGGACCGCAGCGACGCACGGATGCACGCCAAGACCGTAGGATCCTACGCAGTGCCGTAGGGGACCGCACCGCCACTTCCCAGCAAATTAGGGACACTGTTGCTCCTGGGGTATCGGCGAGGACCATTCGCAACCGTCTCCATGAAGCTGGGCTACGGTCCCGCACACCGTTAGGCCGTCTTCCGCTCACGCCCCAACATCGTGCAGCACGCCTCCAGTGGTGTCGCGACAGGCGTGAATGGAGGGACGAATGGAGACGTGTCGTCTTCAGCGATGAGAGTCGCTTCTGCCTTGGTGCCAATGATGGTCGTATGCGTGTTTGGCGCCGTGCAGGTGAGCGCCACAATCAGGACTGCATACGACCGAGGCACACAGGGCCAACACCCGGCATCATGGTGCGGGGAGCGATCTCCTACACTGGCCTTACACCACTGGTGATCGTCGAGGGGACACTGAATAGTGCACGGTACATCCAAACCGTCATCGAACCCATCGTTCTACCATTCCTAGACCGGCAAGGGAACTTGCTGTTCCAACCGGACAATGCACGTCCGCATGTATCCCGTGCCACCCAACGTGCTCTAGAAGGTGTAAGTCAACTACCCTGGCCAGCAATATCTCCGGATCTGTCCCCCATTGAGCATGTTTGGGACTGGATGAAGCGTCGTCTCACGCGGTCTGCACGTCCAGCACGAACGCTGGTCCAACTGAGGCGCCAGGTGGAAATGGCATGGCAAGCTGTTCCACAGGACTACATCCAGCATCTCTACGATCGTCTCCATGGGAGAATAGCAGCCTGCATTGCTGCGAAAGGTGGATATACACTGTACTAGTGCCGACATTGTGCATGCTCTGTTGCCTGTGTCTATGTGCCTGTGGTTCTGTCAGTGTGATCATGTGATGTATCTGACCCCAGGAATGTGTCAATAAAGTTTCCCCTTCCTGGGACAATGAATTCACGGTGTTCTTATTTCAATTTCCAGGAGTGTAGTTGCCATTATTAAAGTTCCAACCCTCGTACATTTGTAAGATATCAACCTCAGTAATTCCTCCCTCGTGGGCGGCCGGCGTGACCGAGCGGTTCTAGGCACTTCAGTCTGGAACCGCGTGACCGCTACGGTCGCAGGTTCGAACCCTGCCTTGGGCATGGATGTCTGTGATATCGTTAGGGTAGTTACGTTTAAGTAGTTCTAAGTTCTAGGGGACTGATGAACTCAGATGTTAAGTCCGATAGTGCCTAGAGCCATTTGAACCATTTTTTCCTCCCGCGTGAAAATTTAGGCCATCATTCTAGTAGTACACAGTTTTGACATTGTGAAAGTACAGCTTTTAATTTTTCGTGCGCACCGTTGTTTGTCACTCGCTCTGCCGAACTATAGTCACCTAATACCCGGGTTGTAAAACTACCTTGGCCTGCCTTAGATGGTAGCAAGTAAGCATAGACTACGATAGTTTCCTAGTAGCTTTGGTCAATTAAGCCCATACCCGCTTTATCTGTACGTTAGGTGTCCTGCATACCATCATTCGTTACCTCAGCTTTTCTTGCGTATGCGGTCAGCGTCTTACTAGGTTCCCCTAAAAACCCGCCTGCTTAGCTGGGTGGTAACGTGCTCGCCTCACATGCAGATAGTCAGGGTTCGATTCGCGACCGGCTTGGAGATTTTCTCCGCTCGTGGACTTGGTGTTGTGTTGTCCTCATCATTATTTCATTTTCATCACCGGCACGCAAGTCGCGCAATGTGGCGTCGCCTAAAATAAGTCTTGCACTCGGCGACCGAACTTCCCCGGATGGGCCCTGCCGGTCAACAATGCCACACGATCATTTCACTTTTTTCTCCTAAAACCCGAAAGTGGCGAACCGTTATAAACTGAGTGAGAATATACAAACATAAAAAAAGTTTTGCATCACTCCGGTTCCCAGAACTCCTGAAGATAGACGTTGACTGTGGATATTGTATCACAGACGCAGTCTCTTTCACTATTCACAGATATCACTAAACCCACCCAAAGATGTAAACAAACATGCACGAGAAGCGCCTATTACATGGAAGAGGTCCGATGGCCGATCAGTTCCAGTCATTCAACCAGGAAGGAGGTACACGACTGGCGTTGTTTGTAGTTCATCCATGCCTAGACGGTCAATACCGCGATTCGATCGCGTCCGTATTGTTACTTTGTGCCAGGAAAGGCTCTCAACAAGGGAAGTGTCCAGGCGTCTCGGACTGAGCCAAAGCGATGTTGTTCGGACTTGTAGGAGGTACAGATAGACAGGAACTGTCGATGACATGCCTCGCTCAGGCCGCCCAAGGGTTAATACTGCAGTGGATGACTGCTACCTACGGATTATGGCTCGGAGGAACACTGACAGCAACGCCACCATGTTGAATAATGCTTTTCGTGCAGCCACAGGACGTCGTGTTACGACTCAAACTGTGCGCAATAGGCTGCATGATGAGCAAATTCACTTCCGACGTCCGTGGCGAGGTCCATCTTTGAAACCACGACATCATGCAGCGCGGTGCAGATCGGCCCAGCAACATGCCGAATGGACCGCTAAGGATTGGCATCACGTTCTCTTCACCGATGAGTGTCGCATATGTCTCCAACCAGACAATCGTCGGAGACGTGTTTGGAGGCAACCCGGTCAGGCTGAACGCCTCAGATACACTGCCCAGTGAGCGCAGCAAGGTGGATGTTCCCTGCTGTTCTCAGGTGGCATTATGTGGGGCCGACGTACGCCGCTGGTGGTCATGGAAGGCGCCGTAATGGCTGTACGATACGTGAATGCTATCCTCCGACCGATAATGAAGCCATATCGGCAGCATATTGGCGAGGCATTCGTCTTCATGGACGACAATTCGCGCCTCCATCTTGCACATCTTGTGAATGACGTCCTCCAGTATAACGACATCGCTCGACTAGAGTTGCCACCATGTTCTCCAGATATGAACCTTATCGAACATGCCTGGGATAGACTGAAAAGGGCTGTTTATGGACGACGTGACGTAACAACCACTTCTGAGGGATCTACGCCCAATCGCCGTTGAGGAGTGGGATAATCTGGACCAATAGTGCCTTGATGAACTTGTGGATAGTATGCCACGACGAATACAGACATGCATCAATGCAAGAGGTCGTGCTAGTGGGTATTAGAGGTACCGGTGTGTACAGCAATCTGGACCACCACCTCTGAAGGTCTCGCTGTATGGTGGTACAACATGCAATGTGTGGTTTTCATGAGAAATAAAGAGAGCGGAAATGATGTTTATGTTGATCTCTATTCCAATTTTCTGAACAAATTCCGGAACTCTCGGAACCGAGGTGATGCAAAACTTTTTTTGATGTGTGTGTAAAGAGATGGATAACCTATGGAACTTTTTGTTCTACATAGTTATCCTCTTGCCTGTTACTTAAACGTAAACAGTATTTATAGCAAAATTAAAATCTCAATATTTAATTCAAGTTCTATTCATCTTACTCTATCTCATACCGTTTTCGTCACAATTATGCAACGGCTTCGAGAAGCAGTACCTTCACCGTCAGCAGTCGTGACTGTGGTGCACCAAGGAGACCCGAATTGGAAGGGGCAGTACTGCACCACGTTGAAGAATACCCATCAACGAGTACGCGAGCAGTTTATTTGGCTATTAATGAGTGGAACTGTAAAACAAGTGATGTACTGGGTCACGCCCAATGAATTCCTTGTAAAATGATCGCGTTACGATCATGTTTTCAAATGGTTGTAGCACGGAAGCAGTAAGTTTGCGAACGCGGATTCCACTTCAGGAATATTATGTACTCACTCCCCTCAACAAGTTGTAACGGGGATTGCCAGACACTGTATATAGACTTGTTTATCTTAGCGTATGTAAACTGTACTTGAACCAAAAGTAATTGCTTTAGTCACATAAAAGCGCCGAAGTTACACGGTCAACTAATTTTTGTAACTTATAAAATGTAATTTACGTTCTGTACGGATATAAAATACAACAATGGACTAGCACTGAATAATGTGCCGTTCTAGTTATGTGCAAAACAAACCAAACAAACAAACAACTCCCGGTTTCCAGTTCCTCTCTTACACGTTCATTTATGTTTCAAATGGTTCATATGGCTCTGAGCACTATGGGACTTAACATCTGAGGTCATCAGTCCCCTAGAACTTAGAACTACTTAAACCTAACTAACCTAAGGACATCACACACATCCATGCCCGAGGCAGGATTCGAACCTGCGACCGTAGCTGTCACGCGGTTGCGGACTGCGCACCTAGAACCGCGAGACCACCGCGGCCGGCCATTTATGTTTCGTTCCCCACCAGTGCTACCTATACTGCCGGTAATTCTACCATTTACTATGTTATTTATGCAGTGTACCAAAACTAGCAGACAGCAGTTTTGGTACAGCACAGCTCTAGCCCGGGCGCTGTACAGTGGAGTGGCAACCAGAGACGTCCTATTAGCGTAAGGTACTGCGAATACATGCACTAAAATATACCATACGATTACAAAACTGCACAACTATCACTAGAAGCAGTCATAACCCTAAAATATGCTGGAGCATCCATACGCAGCTATCTGAGATGGAATGACAGCATAAAATTATTCGCGAGGAAGGCACATGCCAGACCGACATTGCTTGGAAGAATGCACAGAAAATGTATTCCATCAACAAAGGTAGTAGCTTACAAAAGACTTGTTCGACCAATACTTGTATATTTCTCGTCAGCATGAGATCTGTACCGAATAAGACTGAGAGAGTAAATAGGGAAAATCCAAATAAGAGCAGCACATTTCATTACAGGTTCATCTGGTAAGCACGAAAGCGTCAAGGAAGTTCTCAGCCGACTCCAGTGGCAGACGCTCCAAGAGAGGCGTTCTTCATCACGTTGAGGTTTCAAATCAAATGGCTCTGAGCACTATGGAACATCTGAGGTCACCAGTCCCCTAGAACTTAGAACTACTAAAACCAAACTAGCCTAAGGACATCACACACATCCATGCCCGAGGCAGGATTCGAACCTGCGACTGTAGCAGCGGCGCGGTTCCGGACTGAAGCGCCTAGAACCACTCTGCCACAGCGGCCGGCCGTTGTGGTTTACTGTTAAACTTCCGAGAACCGTCTTTCCTTGAAGAGTCAACCAATATTTTGGTTCCTCTCGCAGAAAGACCATGGAGATACGAGCAGAGAGATTCGAGCCCACATGGAGGCTTACTGCCAATCGTTCTTCCCGCGACACATATGCGAGTAGAGCAAGAAGAGGGGAAAGTGACATTGGTACACGAAGTACCCTCGGTCACACACCATCAGGCGGCTTGCGGAGTATAGGCGTAGGTGTATATATCTTGCTGCAGAGCAAATGTTATTCTACTCGGAAAATAGATAACTACACTACTGGCCATTAAAATTCCTACACCACGAAGATGACGTCCTACAGACGCGAAATTAACCGACAGGAAGAAGATGCTGTGATATGCAAATGATTAGCTTTTCAGAGCATTCACACTAGGTTGGCGCCGGCGGCGACACCTACAACGTGCTGACATGAAGGAAAGTTTCCAACTGATTCCCCATACACAAACAGCAGTTGACCGGCGTTGCCTGGTGAAACGTGGTTGTGATGCCTCGTGTAAGGAGGAGAAATGCCTACCATCACGTTTCCGACTTTCATAAAGGTCGGATTGTAGCCTATCGCGATTGCGGTGTATCGTATCGCGACACTGCTGCTCGCCTTGGTCGAGATCCAATGACTGTTAGCAGAATATGGAATCGGTGGATTCAGGAGGGTAATACGGAACGCCGTGCTGGATCCCAACGGCCACGTCTCGAACACTGAGTCAACAGATGGGGACGTTTGCAACACGACAACCATCTGCACGAACAGTTCGATGACTTTTGCAGCAGCGTGCACTATCAGCTCGGAGACCATGGCTGCGGTTAACCTTGACGCTGCATCACAGACAGGAGCGCCTGCGATGGTGTACTCAACGACGAACCTGGGTGCACGAATGGCAAAACGTCATTTTTCCGATGAATCCAGGTTCTGTTTAAAGCATCGTGATGGTCGCGTCCGTGTTTGGCGACATCGCGGTAAATGCACATTGGAAGGGTGTATTCGTCATCACCATACTGGCGTATCACCCGGCGTGATGGTATGGGGTGCCATTGGTTACACGTCTCGGTCAGCTCTTGTTCGCACTGACGGCACTTTGAACACTGGACGTTACATTTCAGATGTGTTACGACCCGTGGCTTTACCTTTCATTCGATCCCTGCGAAACCCTACATTTCAGCAGGATAATGCACGACCGCATGTTGCAGGTTCTGTACGGGCCTTTCTGGGTACAGAAAATGTTCGACTGCTGCCCTGGACAGAACATTCTCCAGATCTCTTACCAATTGAAAACGTCTGGTCAATGATGGCCGAGCAACTGGCTCGTCACAATACGCCAGTCGTTACTCTTGATGAACTGTGGTATCGTGTTGAAGCTGCATGGGCAGCTGTACCTGTACACGCCATCCAAGCTCTGTTTGACGCAATGCCCAGGAGTATCAAGGCCGTTACTACGGCCAGTGGTGGTTGTTATGTGTACTGATTTCTCAGGATCTATGCACCCAAACTACGTGAAAATGTAATCACATGTCAGTTCTAGTATAATATATTTGTCCAATGAATACCCGTTTATCATCTGCATTTCTTCTTGGTGTAGCAATTTTAATGGACAGTAGTGTAATGTGAGCACGTCATGTCAATCCCACGCACATACTCTGAGATAGTGGAAGTCATGGGGTAGTGATACGCATACATACAGATGACTGTAGTATTGCATACACAAGGTACAAAATGATTATGCGTCGACGGAGCTGTCGTCTGAACTCGGGTGATTCATATGAAAAGGTGTCCGAAGTGATTATTGCCGCACGACAGGAATTACAAGACTTTGAGCTCGGAATGATATAGATGGTGCTAGACGAATGTTAGGGAATTCAATATTTCGAGAGCCAAAGCGTCAAGACAGTGACGAGAATACCAGATTTCAGACGTTACCTCTCACCACGGACAACGCAGTGGCCGACGGTCTTCACGTAACGACCGAGAGCAGCGGCGTGTGCGTAGAGTTGTCAGTGCTAACAGAGCAGCAACACTGCGTGAAATAACCGCAGAAATCAATGTGGGACGTACAACGAACGTTTTCGTTAGGACGATGCGGGGAAATTTGGAGTTAATGGGCTATGGCAGCAGACGATCGACGTGAGTGCGTTGCTAACAGCGTGGCATCGCCTTCAGCGTCCGTCCTGGGTTCGTGACCATACCGGTTGGACCCCAGACAACTGGAAAACCGTGGTCTTAATGCGCGAGCGCGATGTTACTCTGCAGTGCAGCAAGTAAGAGGTTTGTGAAATACTGTTTTTACAGTGCTAATATGTCTCGTTCATCGTGAAGAAGTGTGCAGTTTGTGACCTGTAACTTGCGCCAGACATCGCTTCGCTTTGAATATTTTTATCCTGCGATTCGCAAATACGGTGCAAATGAATGAAACGTATGAGTGTGTCGCTGAAGAAGTAGAGCAGCGCTATCTAATTATTAACACGACCGTTATGTTTTATTTTCTTTGAATTTAAAAGCTGACACTGTTAAAGTGAAGTACATTTGTAGAAGGTGCGGTGTTCTCCAACGTGATCGTCATGATTACATTGTAACTCAAAAATAATTTCGTTTATTTAATTAACTATCTACTCCCGGCTGTTCCGCCGGGCCGACCGCGGTGGGCGAGCGGTCCTACGCGCTTCAGTCCGGAGCCGCGCGACTGCTACGGTCGCGGGTTCGAATCCTGCCTCGGGCATGGATATTTCTTTCGGTTACCTCCTGTACTATCCTGTAGCAGTTGTATCTACACTACTGGACATTAAAATTGCTACACCACGAAGATGACAAGCTACAGACGCGAAATTTAACCGACAGGAAGAAGATGCTGTGATATGCTAATGATTAGCTTTTCAGAGCATTCACATAAGGTTGGCGCCGGTGGCGACACCTACAACGTGCTGACATGAGGAAAGTACCATCACGTTTCCGACTTTGATAAATGTCGGATTGTAGCCTTTCGCGATTGCGGTTTATGGTATCGCGACATTGCTGCTCGCGTTGGTCGAGATCCAATGACTGTTAGCAGAGTATGGAATCGGTAGGTTCAGGAGGCTAATACGGAACGCCGTGCTGGATCCCAACGGCCTCGTATCACTAGCAGACGAGGTGACAGGCATCTTATGCGCATGGCTGTAACGGATTGTGCAGCCCCGTCTCGATCCCTGAGTCAGCAGATGGGGTGCCGCTGGTTACACGTCTCGGTCATCTCTCGTTCGCATTGACGGCACTTTGAACAGTGGACGTTACATTTCAGATGTGTTACGACCCGTGGCTCTACCTTTCATTCGATCCCTGCAAAACCCTACATTTCAGCAGGATAATGCACGACCGCATGTTGCAGGTCCTGTGCGGGCTTTCTGGATACAGAAAATGTTCGACTGCTGCCCTGGCCAGCACATTCTCCAGATCTCTCACCAATTGAAAACGTCTGGTCAATGGTGGCCGAGCAACTGGCTCGTCACAGTACGCCAGTCACTATGAACTGTGGTGTCGAGTTGAAGCTGCATAGGCAGCTGTACCTGTACACGCCATCCAAGCTCTGTTTGGCTCAATGCCCAGGCGTATCAAGGCCGTTATTACAGCCAGAGGTGGTTGTTCTGGGTACTGATTTCTCAGGATCGATGCACCCAAATTGCGTGAAAATGTAATCACATGTCAGTTCTAGTATAATGTATTTGTCCAATGAATACCCGTTTATCATCTTCATTTCTTCTTGGTGTAGCAATTTTAATGGCCAGTACTATATGTATGGTTCAAGCTTCGTCGAGCTGTGGCTCGGCTCTAAGTACTATGGGACTTAACAGCTATGGTCATCAGTTCCCTAGAACTTAGAACTAATTAAACCTAACTAACCTAAGAACATCACACAACACCCAGTCATCACGAGGCAGAGAAAATCCCTGACCCCGCCGGGAATCGAACCCGGGAACCCGGGCGCGGGAAGCGAAAACGCTACCGCACGACCACGAGCTGCGGACCGTCGAGCTATGTTACTTGACACGCGAAAGTTCTTTTCTTCCATAAGTTTTGCACGCTAGTGCATGTTGTCAACACATTTACTATTATTTTACTTTTAAACAGTTTATCGTCGATACTTAATCAAGAATACACGTTATGAATTTTGGTTTTGCCAGTCTTTATCATTATTAATTTGTCAGTTCCGATACTATCTTCCGTACTTTTTGTATCACGGATGATAACTCATAACCAGACTTCCGCCTTTCGCTATTGTGTTAAGCGAAGTGACGTGTTGATGTCCCGTATAGTGTGAACACACGCCATCATTTGACAGTGACGTCACCTTCGGCTCCATTGATGTCTAGTGGGAAGCCAGCCTTCACGCGGTATGTTAAGAACAGGAAACAACGGTCTGACATGTCTTTTGTTTCTTATCCTTGTGGAAGGGAAAGGAAAACATCACTGCAGAACCAACCTGTGAAATCTCCGTAGATTGCTCCAACCGAAGCTAAGCGGACTTTGCTTCAGACTACGAAGCATTTCTTTCACGAGTCGTACACTTTCCTACACTTTCCCGCCCACACAGCGGAGCGGTGTCCCGCCGTGCCATCTGTCGGACGGCTCTAACGAATCGGCGTTACTTCGCCGCGTGTTCCTGCAAGTTGGCGACGCCAACGTTAGGTGGCAGCAGCGGCGCGCGCGGTTGGCGGCGTTGTTGGCAAGCGCGCGGCTTGTAGGCGCGTCGGTCAGTCTGTGTCACTTGTTTGTTGTGGTGTGTTGGGTACCGTAGCCCTCGTGCTCCGACAAGACACCGGCGTCACACAAACACGCCTTCAGCGCTACACCACTGCACGGACGTCAACGATGGCCAAGTCGAAAACGCATGTCTCGTGAGTAATCAGCAAATGTTTTCATTTTTGTAGTTTGCCTTCAAAACCGGTCCGGAAAATTTAGCCCCCTGAGGCTGTATTTTTTGTTCCGCGCTGCACCGGCGCCCTTCTTGGAGGTTATTTCCAGCACCTGTTACGATTTGTCTTAAGACATTGCTGAACTGAAGGAGTTGGTGCAACAGGTCATTTGACTGTAGTAGGTTGTTTTTTAATTTTATTCACTTTTAGAAACTAAGAGGTCAGATTTCCATTACGTAAAGGACCTTGCATTTTCTGTTCTGACAGTTTGTATCACATGCAGTTTCTCAGACTCATTCGATAACTGACTGCTGAAGAACGCAGATTTTAATAGGAAAACGCAGCTACAATGAAAGTAGGCAATTAACTAACGTAAAGAAGAGCCTATTACATGCTTGTCTTCTCGTTATGAATGCCGCAAGTTTTTCTTATCTCCATTTATAATAGCACCTTGAATCAAATGGAATGCAGATTTCCATTTCCATACTACCAGTGACCGAAATGTAGAACTGTCAACCACGAAAATTATTACTGTTACCGGCGGCGATCTGAACCCAGACTTCGTCGCAAAGCTAATGCACACAGAACGAGAAACCATCTGCGAGAAATATGCTACTGTTCTACTTCATTGTTACCTTCCTTCTTCGTTGTTAGCTTTCTTCATATTCTCACAGAAGACTTAATGGCTGTTAAAGAGTACGATCATTGCAAAATGATGCAGTTGTATGTTTCTCCCGTGTTAGAGACAGTGAATCGCTTCTTCGAGAAGTAATCAAATTTAGTTGTTACAATCGCCGTTTTATCTCTCACCAGAAGTGGGTCCGTGTTGGACGAATTGTCTACGCGGAATTCATGGTGGTAAACAGAAAGAAGGGCCACCACATCTGAAGTACTCTGAATATTAAGATGGTTTAAAAATTTTAAAATGACATTGTAAATATTTCGCTGCTTTCACCAGCACGAATGTACACCGAATAGAATACTACGAGAACTTTACATGTGCCACAGCAAGCAGAACTGTTGTCTGGCAAGATGTAAACAAACCAAAATTCGCCGAATACAATAAATCTTTGCAGTTCTCAGGTTTATATGTATAAGTAAATGAGTGTTAACAGCACGGCAGCAGAAAGATAAATTTCAAAGTTCCTTACTGCGTGATTGGAAAAGTGCGCGGATGTCTCCTATTTATAAAACAGGTAAGAGAAGGGATTCGTACAAATAAATACCAATATTTCTACCATCCGTTTGCTGCTTGATCGTAGAGCATACACTAATATCGAACGTAATGAATTCTGTCGAGGAAAAAGTTCCCTAAAAAATTCGTCGCAGGTTAAAATAAAGTTTCACCCACAATATCTTAGAAGTAGTAGACTCCGGCGACTGGTATATTCTGTCTTTCTGGACTTCTGAAATGTGTTTGACACTGTAGCACTTTGTTGATGGATAACCAGTCTACAGATATAAGCAGCATCTTCATATACATGCGATGGGTTCGAATAATTTTTTATTCATAGAACCTAGTAATTTATACTGGACAGAACAGAAGCGAAAGCAGTAGCGAGTGCTCCTTAAGGAAACGTAAATTCCAAATCGTTCAGTACAAATAAGTAGTTTATCAGGTAGGTCTAACAATATTAGCAGACTGTTCGCCGACTATGCTGATACCTACAGGAGTTTTCTGAGAAAAAACCAAAAGGAAATATGGGATTAATTGGAAAGCATTTCCGTTTGTGATGAATGGCAGCTCTTTAGATGGAGACATGTCCGAGGTAATGCCGATAAAAAGCAAAGGCCACCCGTTGGTATCACGTTAATAAAATCAGTGGTAAACGACTGGATGTTGTACATGGTTTAACTATCTAAATGCAACACTAAGAAGCAATATGACTTGAGATGAATCCGTAAAGTCAGTAATGAGAAGAAGGATGGAAGACTTAAATTTGGTAGAAGGGTTCTGGGAAACTGGGATGTGTATGACACACAGCATACAAGGCGCTAGTGCGAAAAATTGTAGAGTACTGCTCCAGCGTTTGGACTCCTTATCAACTAAACGTGACGGCAGACAACAAACAAAAACACAGATACAGGCCCGTATAACCCATAAGAGTGTTTTACAGCAATGCTCAGAGAAATTAAGTAGGGAACAGGAATAAAGACATTGTGTTCACAAAACACTTTTAGGAAAATTTAGTGAACCGTTATGCGAGTAAGACTAAAAGTTTGCTGCCACCTCCGTGTATCACGCGTAAGGATTAGGATCAGGAAAATAAGATAAGAAGGTTTAGGACGCGTACTGGGGCCCAGATATTCAGTTTTTGCTTGTTGCATACGCCAATGATAAACCATTTGAAGAGACACTTGTGGTACAAGGTACACTCCACCCTGCTCTGCACAGTCGTTTGCATAGTATGTGCGTGCTTATAAAATATACCACCCCTTTTTGGTACTAAGGTTGAACCTAGTGCAAGACTTCAAGGGTTTCAGGTTCGACTCTCGGCAGCGACAGAACAGTTTTATACAGTAGCTACGTTTACATGAAACTTCCGGAAGACGAAAACTGAATTTCGGAAACAGTTTTTCTCTCGAGTGTTTACATGTTAAGGCTTGAAACGGTTTTGCTAGATCGGTCAAATATCGGTTTTCCGATCGTCGGTTGATTAGGTCTAACACAAATTGCCTCTAGATATCAGCTGTTACGGTTTCTGACCTAGTCAGCACAATGGCTGTTTCTCTTCTGTTAAATATCGGAGGTAGACAACGCTTCATACTCAGTCTGATATTTCAACTTCGTCACTGCACAAAGAGTCACTCCGTCCAGATCAGCCGAAAGTTGTTAAAAACAACTGACAACCCTAGCACCGTTCAGAATCGATTGTGGAGAAGAAAATAGGGCAGTTAGAATCGCATTACCAATCAGAAATGGTATTGCGAAGTCTGTTTACGAAGTCATGTCTTTGGAGCCACATGTAAACGTAGCGCGTTTTTCAAAGAAGAATCGCCACTGCGTCGAAAGTCCCTAAGTCGTCGTACGTTCAGCTCCATTACGACGTGGTTTGAAAATTTATTATTTATTTGTTTACTCCTCCATAGACAATTAAGTACAACAGTATCGGACATTTGGTTCAAATGGCTCTTAGCACTATGGGACTTAACTTCTGAGGTCATCAGTCCCCTAGACTTAGAACTACTTAAACCTAACTAATTTAAGGACGTCACATACATCCATGCCCGAGGCAGGATTCGAACCCGCGACCGTAGTGGTCGCGCGGTTCCAGACTGTAGCGCCTAGAACCGCTCGGCCACTGCGGCCGGTGGACATTTGGAAGTGTCTCGTAAGGTCTTATGGGACCAAACTGTTGAGGTCATCGGTCCCTAAGCTTACACACTATTTAATCTAACTTACACACACACACACACACACACACACACACACACACACACACACACACACACACATATATATATATATATATACAAACACAAAATATGCCCGAGGGAGGACTCGAAACTCCGACGGGGGGAGCCGCGCGGACCGTGACAAGACGCCCTCGACCGCACGGCAGATACATTACAGAAATAATATATTAATATATAAAACATTAACGACGTAGGCAAGGATAGGGGGTCACCATTCAGTGCGTACGGCCACTATTAGACCCGACACTGGGTGGTCCTTTCTCTGAACCGGATGCCGCCCTGTTTCCTGTGCAGGCACGCTTAAGTGGTGGAATTCGATCTGGGTCGTGTGACGGAACAGTTACTCAACAGGGCTGTAGGCTCGGGACCACTGTTAATGCTTTCTGTGGTGCAGCAGATCCGAAATTAGCACTCTTTACGAACGATGCTCTGTCAGCCGTTCCTGTCTGTGTCTATTCAATCAGTGCTGTTAGGCCCGGATAATTTGCAGACAATTTGTCTTTGTCTACGGTGCTTGCTGAACTTTGAGAAAGCGAAACGTAATTTGTTGCGCTCGTCTGTCCACCATGGGCGAAGCATCCACTTGGTGGGTGAGTGGTAGAGGAAAATGAAGTAGTTATCAGCATACATTACAGTTTTCTCCTCGCGTAGCAGCCAAGTGCACATCTTGCTGCAGACTGACAAGTTACTGTACGAGGTTGGTACTGGTAACTGAATACGGCTCGGGGAATCAGATCACGCCGTGGTTCTCACACTGGAGTAGCATTCTGGAAGATGGCGCATCAAATACCCGCCGTCCATCCAGTTTTGTGTTTCCTTAAATCAATTAAGGCAGGGTTCCTCTGGTTTCCTTCCCCATGCTTCCCAATTCTGAACTTGTATCTAATTACCTCGACGTCTTTCTTTAACAAAGTACTCGATGCCAATAAATAATGCGCTTATGCGTGGATGATGAAAGCATACAGCTAAAGACAGGATCCAGGTAGACGTTTAAATATCTAAATTCGGTTGTTTAATACATAGTTATCCTGTTCTCTGAAGGCAAACATGCTTAGTAGACAAGGCGAAAACGTTAATCGGTAAATAATGTCTGTTACAGCAACACATTTTTATTATTAAAAATTACAGATCTTCAATTTTTACTAACGATTCTGGGTGAGCGTAAGATCAGAAACTCTATTAAGAGCACCAGAGTACGTTGGATTACCTACTAAGAGGGACACCCACTTTAAAGGACAGAATGTTTGACTGGGTCTCCCTGAAATCTTGGCTGTGGTGACAGAGACGTGTAACATCGCCCGAGGTCTAGGTTAGACTGAACTGTGACAACGTGATTGAGTAGGTAAAAAATGTGAATGCCAAATACAAGTTGTGGGAACAAACTGACCTGTAGATGTCGTGTCTAGGAAGCCAGCATACTCGGATCGCTAGACAGTCAATCAAACGATCGTATGAATGAGTTTTATTATAAAAAGAAAATTATAATCCTTAACTTTTGCAATCACACTGATGTGTTTCAAGCAAAGGACGACATACAAAATAATCAAGTTTCTTCAGTACAGACACTCCGAAGTCTCTGCTACATAGTGTACAAGCGAAGTGATCAAGCGTTGACGCTGCTATCCAAGTCACTAGACTTGAAGCTGCTATTGAACTGGATAATCTTAAAGCTGCTATTGAACTGGGTCGTTACCAGTCTGTCGCGGCGCTTACGTCCTCTTCACATAGGGGCCGCTGCTGTCACGTTGTCGTCCTGGAAGGAGGTCCGGTCTGTGTGCGATTGGCCGACCTCTTCTCACAGCCCTCTCTCCTCGCACTTTTTAATTATATAAAACTAAAACTGCAGGATAAATTCAGGAAACGCATATCAGATCATGGATAAGTCTCCTATAAGCATTGTAATGCATATCACGTACATATATCGTATTGTTGTTGTGGTCTTCAGTCGTGAAACTGGTTTGACGCAGGTCTCCCTTGTACTCTATCCTGTGCAAGCTTCTTCATCTCCCAGTACCTACTGCAACCTACATCCTTCTGAATCTGCTTAGTGTGTTCATCTCTTTGTCTCCCTCTACGATTTTTACCCTTCACGCTGCCCTCCAATACTAAATTGGTGATCCCTTGATGCCTTAGAACATGTCCTACCAACCGATCCCTTCTTCTAGTCAAGTTGTGCCATAAATTCCTCCCCAATTCTATTCAATACTTCATTAGTTATGTGATCGACCCATCTAAGACTTCAGAATTCTTCTGTACCACCACATTTCGAAAGCTTCTATTCTCTTATTGTCCAAACTATTTATCGTCCATGTTTCACTTCCATACATGGCTACACTCCATACAAATACTTTCAGAAACGACTTCCTGACACTTAAATCAATACTCGATGTTAACAAATTTCTCTTCTTCCGAAACGCTTTCCTTGCTATTGCCAGTCTGCATTTTATATCCTCTCTACTTCGAGACCGTCATCAGTTATTTTGCTCCCCAAATAGCAAAACTCCTTTACTACTTTAAGTGTCTCATTTCCTAATCTAATTCCCTCAGCATCACCCGACTTAATTCGACTACATTCCATTATCCTCGTTTTGCTTTTGCTGATATTCATCCTATATTCTCCTTTCAAGACACTGTCCATTCCGTTCAACTGCTCTTCCAAATGCTCTTGCTGTCTCTGACAGAATTACAATGTCATCGGCGAACCTCAAAGTTTTCATTTCATCTCCGCGCACCCGAGAGTAGTTCACAGAAGTTCACTGAACTGTTTTTCCTCGTCCACTCTATAGCCTGGATCTCGCAACTTCCGATTTCCATATGGTTGGCCCAGTAAATGATAAACCCCGCAGGAAGCAGTGCGTAGATGATTGCGGGGGGGGAGGGGGGGGGGGTGTTATTGATGCAGCAAAACTTTCGTATATAAGCTGCGAAAACTACAAGGGGCTCCCTTTAAAACAGAATTCAGCATACGAAACTTTGTGGTTACTTTTGGATCATCTTGTAGTTCTGAAGGCCTCTTTAATACAGCACCCATATATTATTTAAAAATTATTCAGTAATTTAGACAGTCGCTTTAAAAGTCTGTTCACTTTTGGGTCAACCAGTAGTTATGTAGTCCACTTTAAAACGACGTCAGATTTATGACTCAAATATTATTCACTTTCATCTTGGACTAGTCAGTAGTTTTCACACTTCTTTCAAAAAAAAGCTCAGTACACAAATTACAGCTTTTCTGCTACTTTTAGACAAACGTGGAATTTCATAGACTACCTTAAAATAGCACCCAACATATTACCAAAAATTAATCAGTTATGCCGGCCTGTGTGGCCGAGCGGTTCTAGGCGCTTCTGTCTGAGACCGCGCGACTGCTACGGTCGCAGGTTCGAATCCTGCCTCGGGCATGGATGTGTGTGACGTCCTTAGGTTGGTTAGGTTTAAGTAGTTCTAAGTTCTAGGGGACTGATGACCTCAGATGTTAAGTCCCATAGTGCTCAGAGCCATTTTTAATCAGTTTTATTTTTATCTCGGACCGCTTTAGAAGAGACAGCAATATGCGATATGCAGTATTTTCTGTCACTTTTGGACCACTCTGTAGCGCCCAAGACGCGAAAGAGAATGCGTCTCAGTGTCGGCCACGCGCCAGGAAGATCGCACTGTGAGTGCGCGCAGGTGGCAGGCGTGTCTTTGTTGCGAGAGGAAGCGGGGAGTCGGGAGCGGCTAATAGCAACGTCGATATGTCGAGGGGCTGCCCGGGAAAGCAGGGTAGGGAAGGGTAGCGCCTAGGAAGGGAAGCCAGGCGGAGGCACAGCTGACGCAGTCGCAGCGAAAGCGGCGGGCGCCTTGTTTTGCAGCCGCCCCGCGGTCTCGCTGCTCATTCACCGGCGCAGCTCCCGTCGCCGTGACGGAAACCCGAGTGACGATTAGGTTCGGGCCCGAAAAAATGCGGCGCAGCTGAGAGGACGCAGAAAGTTACCGCGGCTACGTCTCTGGCTGGAAAGCCAAATTTCATCCCGGAGGGGCGTTCAATAAGTAATGCAACACTTTTTTACTCGGCCAATTTCGGTTTAAAAACATGCGGAATTTGTTGTGAGACATCGTGGATTATTCCCGCTTCACCCCCTATAAGGTTCATGAAGTTCCGATAGGTGGCAGCACTTTACGTAGCCTTCAAAATGGCGACTGAAACGGAGGTGCGTTCCAAGCAATGAGCTGCCACTGAGTTTCTTGTCGCGGAAAAGCAGAGGAACGCAGATATACATGGCCGGTTGCAGACTGTCTGCGGAGACTTCGCAGCGAACAAAAGCACGGTGAGTCGTTGATCGAGGCGACAAGGTCGGGCAAACCTTCCGACCTGCCCACACACGCGCCTGTCACTCCTGCAATGTTGGAACGTGCGGACAGACTCATTTGAGTTGATCGTGGGATCACAAAGAAACACGTCGCTGCTTAACTGGACACCACTGTTAGTAGTGCTGACACAGTCGTCCACCAGTTGCATAACTCAGAGATGTGTGCCAACTGGTTTCCTCGCCGCCTCACAGAAGACCATAAGGAGCAACTAAGGAACATCTGTGGGGAAAAGCTAGCGCGTTATGAGGCTGATGGTGACAATTTTCTGTCGAACATCGTTACAGGCGATAAACGTGAGCTCATCACTTCGAACGGGAAACAAAACGGCAATCCATGGAGAGGCGCCACACCACCTCTCCACTGAAGAAAAAGATCATTGCCGGACCCTCAGTGACGTCGTAGCGACGGTCTTCTAGGTGTCTGAAACGGTTATTCTGTTTGATGTCCTCAGTCATCGTGCAACGTGCGGCTCTAAGGGTATTGTGCTATCCTCAGGAGATTGAAGAAACGACTGCAACCTGTTCGTCGCCACAAAAATGCAAAAGGAAGTTCTCCTTCCTTATGAAGACTCAAGGTGTTACAATCAACTCCGCGCACCCGAGAGGAGTTCACAGAACTTCACTGAACTGTTCTTCCTCATCCACCCCATAGCCCGGATCTCGCATCTTCCGATTTCCGTATGGTTGGCCCGCTGAAGGATACACTCCGCGGGAAGCAGTACGTAGATTATGGGGAGCTTATTGATGCAGCAAGACTTTCGTTCCGACGTCGATAAGTAGAGTGGTACCATGCAGCCATACAGGCCCACCCAGTAAGGTAAGGTAAGGCCGTCGCAATGAACGGAGATTATGTTGAAAAATAGGGCTTTGCAGCCACAAGTGTGGAATAATATGAAGTATTGGAATCCTGAATAAAACCTACCTGCTTCGAGAAAAAAAAGTTGCATTACTTATTGAACGTCCATCGTAGTTAGTACATATTATATTTCTTTTTGCTTCCACATTTATTGGCTGTTGGAAATGTTAATTAATAAATTTTATTTCATAACTTTTAATAAAAACTAAATCAATTTTAATTATTGGTCGCATGAAAATAAATTAAAATTTGATGCAGACGGGGGAAATGTCTATTTGTTAAATCAAAAATAGTGTATACATTAGTGACACTGTTCAATCTCCAGCAATAAAAAAGATTAGATTTTCTCTTTCATGTTCTCTTTTGTACCAAATTTTAATTTAGTGTGAAGTATTTTCATGCAAATAGTAATCTAAAATTAGATGTTTTTCCTAATGTTTGTTAATTAAGATTTCTATTTGTTAACAAATATGGATTTTAAAAAGTAAAGAAATGTCTGCCACTAGCAACACTCCAATGAGCGACTTCACGCTCTGGTTTACCGACTGTTAACAAAACTCCAGCAACGCTAAAAAAATTCTTTTGATCTTCAAAGGCGACGACTTTTTTTCGGACCTACACACTCTGTAAGAACACCACCAGAGAAGAAATGGTTCAAATGGCTCTGAGCACTATGGGACTTAACTTCTGTGGTCATCAGTCCCCTAGAACTTAGAACTACTTAAACCTAACCAACCTAAGGACATCACACACATCCATGCCCGAGGCAGGATTCGAACCTGCGACAGTAGCAGTCGCGCGGCTCCGGACTGCGCGCCTAGAACCGCGAGACCACCGGGGCCGGCCAGAGAAGACAAGTCCTCTTCATAATTACAAATCTGAGAAGGTGACTTAGGGACGAACCGCAAATCGTAGGTTCACTAACGTGATCCTCTATGACAATATTTTATGCTGTTCTGCAAAAAGTCATTTGTCATACCACTATGAATACAAAGAAGAGTAGCTGACCTAGGGGTAGAGTATGTTACCGCAACTAACGGGTCAGTACCGGCAGGACACTCCAAAATACTGCGCTGTGTGTGTGCGCTAACAGGTAGGCACGTGAGATGTGGTAACGCCAGCACGGGGGCAGCCAACACGCAACACGGCGAGGGGTCGACCCGAGTATCGATTGCGCTCTGTATCTTGATGGACGCGTTTTTTGGCCCATCCTCGCGTGCTCCGGCTGCACGCCGCAAATTACGCTCGCACGCTTTTGTCGTAGTCAAACAAGATGAAGACATAAAGAATAAAATTGTCATTCTCTCTCTCTCTCTCTCTCTCTCTCTCTCTCTCTCTCTCTCTCTCACACACACACACACACACACACACACACACACACACACACACACACACACACACACGCGCGCGCCGCTCAAGATGTCCTTCCACGGCACACCCTGTGCTACGTAAATACTCCGTTGCAAGGCGAGAAGCTCAATGACTCTCCTTTGTAAACAAACATTCCGAAGAGTTACAACACGGTACTAGTATTTCAGAATGCGCTCGTGCATTCGTTTCATATCCCACCAGGCAATAGAACTACGGTAGAGGACGAAACTCATCGGGTAGCGATATGCACATATACAGCGGTAATATCGCGTACATAAAAGGGCAAAGCAGTGCGGAGCAGTCATTTATGCCCCAGGTTATTCACGTGAAAAAGTTGCACACTTGATTATGGCCGCGCGACGGTAATTAACAGACTTTGTGGGCGGACTGGTAATTGTAGCTAGACGCATGGGACTGTCCATTTCGGAAATCGTTAGGAAATTAAATATCCCAAGTTCCACAGTGTCAAGAGTGTGCCGAGAATACCAAATTTCAGGCACTGATTCTCATCATGGACAACGTAGTAGCCGTCGGCCTTCACGTTGACGGAGAAAAAAGGCGTTTGCGTAGAGTTGTCAGAGCTGACAGACAAACAACACTGCAAATAACGGCAAGAATCTTTGTGGGACGTACGACAATCCTACTCGGTAGGACAGTGCGGCGAAATCTGGCGGTAATGGGCTGTGGCAGAAGACGACCGACGTGAGTGCCTTGCTAACAGCACATGACCTGCATGCAGCTCCTCTCCTGGGCTCGCGGCCATATCTGCTGGGCCCTAGACGACTGAAAAACCGTTACCTGGTCGGATGAGTCCCGATTTCAGTCGGTGAGTGTGCCTCAGACGCCGCGAAGCCATGGGCCCAAATTGTCAACAAGTCACTGTGTAAGCTGGTGGTCATTCCTTAATGGTGTGTGCTGTCATCTGGTCCAACTGAACCGACTTTTGACTGGAAATAGTTATGTTCGGCTACTTGGAGACCATTTGCAGTCATTCACATACTTCATGTTCCCTAAAGACGATGGAATTATTAAGGATGTCAATGTGCCATGTCACCAGGCGACAGTTCTATCTACATCTACATCTACATCTATACTCCGCGAGCCACCTTACGGTGTGTGGCGGAGGGTACTTATTGTACCACTATCTGATCCCCCCTTCCCTGTTCCATTCACGAATTGTGCGTGGAAAGAACGACTGCTTGTAAGTCTCCGTATTTGCTCTAATTTCTCGGATCTTTTCGTTGTGATCATTACGCGAGATATATGTGGGCGGTAGTAATATGTTGCCCATCTCTTCCCGGAATGTGCTCTCTCGTAATTTCGATAATAAACCTCTCCGTATTGCGTAACGCCTTTCTTGAAGTGTCCGCCACTGGAGCTTGTTCAGCATCTCCGTAACGCTCTCGCGCTGACTAAATGTCCCCATGACGAATCGTGCTGCTTTTCGCTGGATCATGTCTATCTCTTCTATTAATCCAACCTGGTAAGGGTCCCATACTGATGAGCAATACTCAAGAATCGGACGAACAAGCGTTTTGTAAGCTACTTCTTTCGTCGATGAGTCACATTTTCTTAGAATTCTTCCTATGAATCTCAACCTGGCGCCTGCTTTTCCCACTATTTGTTTTATGTGATCATTCCACTTCAGATCGCTCCGGATAGTAACTCCTAAGTATTTTACGGTCGTTACCGCTTCCAATGATTTACCACCTATGGCATAATCGTACTGGAATGGATTTCTGCCCCTATGTATGCGCATTATATTACATTTATCTACGTTTAGGGAAAGCTGCCAGCTGTCGCACCATGCATTAATCCTCTGCAGGTCCTCCTGGAGTACGTACGAGTCTTCTGATGTTGCTACTTTCTTGTAGACAACCGTGTCATCTGCAAATAGCCTCACGGAGCTACCGATGTTGTCAACTAAGTCATTTATGTATATTGTAAACAATAAAGGTCCTATCACGCTTCCCTGCGGTACTCCCGAAATTACCTCTACATCTGCAGATTTTGAACCGTTAAGAATGACATGTTGTGTTCTTTCTTCTAGGAAATCCTGAATCCAATCACAAACCTGGTCCGATATTCCGTAAGCTCGTATTTTTTTCACTAAACGTAAGTGCGGAACCGTATCAAATGCCTTTCTGAAGTCAAGGAATACGGCATCAATCTGCTCGCCAGTGTCTACGGCACTGTGAATTTCTTGGGCAAATAGGGCGAGCTGAGTTTCACATGATCTCTGTTTGCGGAATCCATGTTGGTTATGATGAAGGAGATTTGTATTATCTAAGAACGTCATAAGTTGTTCATGATTGGCTTGAAGAACATTCTGCACAAGTCGAGCGAATGATATTGCCATCCAGATCGCCCGATATCCCATCGTACATTTATGGACAAAAGCACTACTTTTGGAAGTTAGTATTAAGAAAACAGTCTTAATACTAAGTTAATTTATACTAATCGCTGTCACTCCACAACCATGTTGTCCAACCTTTTGCAAGTATCATATGGCCTCTGTCACCTCAGTGTAATTTAGGAGCATCCCGCTGAGCGCCATGTGATCTCGCCCTTCCAGACACTTCACAAATTGGTAATACGAAGTCGGCACAATCATTCCTTGTCTCTCGGTATAGGTTATTCGCGAATTTCGGCGGTCGTATACGACTAAATTGTCTCCTTCTAATATGATTTTTTTACCGTGTAAATACACAGAGTGCTTACGGAGACAAATGTGTTCGCACATCTGTTCATCGTAGAGTGTGAATATAGGCGTGAATACAGTTGTTGAGTGCGAATGATGGTGATGATTCGGTGTAGTTGTCGGACTGATGACGATGGGACAGAAGAGAGAGAGCGAAACTTGCTTTCGGCACAGTTCATTCTTCTTGGCTACCTCCAAGGGGATAGCAGATCTTGACGTTCTGCCTGACTACCAAATCTCCATAGAAAGTGTCACATGCACTCATTCACTCAAGGAGTCGTTGGAAAAAAGATTTGAAACTAACTATTGACCCATTGGCTTTGTCTGATACTAATTAACTTGACGCGACCACTTCTCCCAAAATACGAGTAGTGATGCTTAAATTTTTCTACCACCACTAAGATTCAAAACTGATTGCTCCAGGTACATTTGGGAACTCTGAATCATCATTATTTTACAAAATTTGACCTATCTAAGTGGGCTTTCCGTAGCCGAAGTGACAAACCTCATGTCATACCCGTTGAATTGTAACGTGCTGCTGTTCTTTTACTTCTGCACCATTCTGTGTACGAGAAAATGGTTCAGCTGTGGTTTACCTGAGAAGTATCCATCATTTTTTTTTGTCTTGGCACGGTTTTTTTCTGGCTATATGCCCTTTCTGACGGCAACCCTCCTCCTCTATCTGGGCTTGGGACCGGCAACAACAGTTAACGAGCTTCTCAAGCCACTCGTTACCTCTTGCAGGCGCAGTTGGACAGTTACAAAAGCCCAAGAGAAAAAGATGGAAGTGGCAGAAACGATAATGTTAAGGTGAATGAGTGGGGTGACACGAAAGGATAGACCAAGGAATGAGTACATCAGGGGAACAATGAAAGTAGGATTCACAAGGAAGTTGATCCAAGAAAGTAGGCTAAGATGGTATGGGCATGTGGGGAGAAGAATTGAAGGCCTAGAAATCGAAGGAGAAGAGGAAGACCGAAACTGAGATGGAAGGACAAGGTAGCAGGTGTCCTACGGGAGAAAGGATGGCTTAGAGAAAAAGCACTGAATAGACATTTATGGAAGAGAAGGATCCAGCAAAGCAACGCCGACCCCACATGACGTGGGAAAACGTTGAGATGATGATGATGCTGATGATGTGGTTTACCTGAGGTTGGTTTGAATATGGCAGTGCTTTACTACGGATGACCATATTAAAGATGGTTTGCCCTTGCCCTCTTCCGATCTTCTATCAGACTTATTCATGCTAGGCTCCTACAGTTTGTGCTGTTTACAGTTTAGGGACACACACAAGCGAAAGAAACGATAAGTGACGGCAAAAATCGTAATCCAGAGGACTGAACCCCAGACTTTCTATATCTGTTCCGACACCCACTAAGACAACAAACAGCTGACTGTCGATTTGGGTTTCGGAAAAAGAGGGAAAGACGATTAGGGTTTAACGTCGCGCCGAAAGGGAGGCCATTAGGGACGGAGTACACGTTTGGATCGGGGAAGTGTATAGGCCGCATTTCGTCACAAGATTTTTAACAACTGCGAAAGCGTCACGTAGATCCTCGTAAACTTCCAGTAGCAGTGATTACAGTGGAGGCATTCTGCATCATGGTGTCAATTCTACTAAAAGTTCCGAGAACATTGGCTGGTAGAAGAATCATTCGGTGTACTGTTCCCACCTGCATGTACAAGCGGCCATGGTTGTCTAGCAGGCAGGGCAGACTCAGGTCCTGAAGATGCCGGATTCAATCTCGCATAGGGTTATGATTTTTCCTTATTCTAGTCCATCCAGGACAGTCCCCAGATCCAGCCTGCTGTCGAATGAGTCCTGGTGATCTCGAAGGTAAAGACACATGGGACAATGGCCTCGCCACCCACGCCCTCCCCCTCCCCCGCCCCCTCCTAGTGCTGCGGCGAAGAAAGTTTGCACTCTGGCCTACAGTGATGCCAATAGCCTAGTTACGGCTTGTTCCACAAACTGTTTGCTTTCCACTAAGTGTATCTTGCAAACAGTCCACGAAATTAAAATTAGATATATTCGAGACCACACACCAGTGGTAGTTCCTGTGTACCAGGCTCGAGTTCAACGTGAGGGTCATGAAGGTCACGACCCTCTTCAGAGAGCAAATTTACTAACTTATTTTTTTGAACTAGCACACTTTTGAGTCGGTGTGCGGAGAAAAATGTTGGAAACTAAGGACCCCACTTTTTAACGGCTTGCCTGAGGCTAGACAACTCTGATGGATTCGTGCCTGACGGAATACAGAAAACATTGCAGCCAGCTAAAGGCGACCGTACAAAGGTGGGCCGTACCTGCGCTGCCAATATATTTTCGTCAGTCGGTCGAAGTTGAGTAGGGCAAAACAGGGATCGAATGATCTTAACTTAGAAAATGACAGAAACAACGATCTTTCCCAAACGCATAAAGAAACGGCCGAATCAAACAGCGTGTCCCCATTCTACACGCTTGTGTAGCAACAGCCTGCAGACTTGTATTCAATATCGTAGTGCTAAGTGAAATATTGATAATGGTGATTGGCACAGTCCCATTTCACACTGTTTAAATTATGACGTTATCAGAGCTGTGGAAATTGTTACTATTATATTTCTTAAATCAACTTCACGCACGACACGTGTGTCAAATTTTGAGTAGCAGTTTTCAATTTGTGTATTTCTCTGAATATCAGTTGCTTTGAAGTTAGGATACAACAATGTCGTAAGCATTGACGGGAATAAATTATTATATAAAAACATTTTGCATACTTTAACAAGTATTATTGTCATTAAAATTTTAGACATCAGTGGAATGTCAGTGATGTTGTTACCAAACAGGTGCGAGTAGACTTTCGTGTGAGATTATTCATTTACGCCTAAATATTACAAAATGAAATATGAGGGTCGTTATATACCTATGTCTTAAACAAAAAACCTTGTCTCTCATAACTAAAGTTCGATGAATGTTCAAATGTGTGTGAAATCATATGGGACTTAACTGATAAGCTCATCAGTTCCTAAGCTTACACACTACTTAACATAAATTATCCTAAGGACAAACACACACACCCATGCCCGAGGGAGGACTCGAACCTCCGCCGGGACCAGCCGCACAGTCCATGACTGCAGCGCCTAAGACCGCTCGGCTAATCCCGCGCGGCGAAGTTCGATGAATGACGAAAATAATGAGACAGTAGGAAGTTAATGAATTTACTACCAGATTTTTCTCTATAATCGAAGTATTGTAACATACACTGCAGGAAAAAGTATGCAACACCCTCAATGACTGTGTTTAGTGTCATCAGGGTGTAATATTCGTAATCTCAAGAAGGGCTGCAGCGTTCGTGATTCATTAGTCACAGTCAGTCGGTGATCAGATGGCGCTGTGGAAGCCAGTGCGCCCTCTGGTTTGACTTTGTAACTGTGGTGACGACAGGACCGTACCAACTTACCCGCACTGATTTGATTCCCATTGACTGGGTTTGTAGAGCACGACTAGGACTTGAACAGCAATACGTAATTCTCACCCATTTTCGAGAAACTCGTGTTTGAAAATTGCATGGATGGCCAAAGGAGCAGGCACTGCGGCGACTGCAGCCGTTATGAAAGACAGGAAATGTATTCGTAGTCGCGATTACAACCAACCGTCAGCTGTATAAGTTAATGACGACAGCGAAAATTCTGTGCCAAACGGGGGACTCGAAATCGGATTTCCCGCTTTACACGAGCCTTAACCGCTTTCGCTCTCCGTGCGCAGCTCACTGCGAGACCAAAACTTACCTATGTCGTCGTTCCTACGTCACAAACTGAACTCGCACACACATTACGTAATTCCTGTGTATAGGACATTTTAACTAAAAGTTGCTGTCTTATAGCTGCAGATAAATAAGATACTGCAGTGTCTACGATGTAAAGAACAACAACGCAATGTTCCTTCGCATGTGCATAATGGTTTGAGCTATAAATGAGAGAAACTGTAACTGGCGGCTCCACATCGCGTAAGTAGTCACAGCAGTCGGCGTTTTGCACTCCGTCACGTGAATCTGATGTTTGTGTCAAAAACCGTAAGAAGGCACAGATAGGCGCGTGCGGAGTCTGTACGTACGTACGTACGGCCGGTATTACACTATCGAATTTCTTTGTCAAAGATGTGATCAAATATTCCGTGAAATATATTTGACAAAGGTCTTTGACGTAGCGCTAGAAGGGGTATTACACTGTCATCATACTTTTCGTCAAAGTTCAAGATGGCTGACAACAACAACAACTTGTTATTAACCGCAGCAGTTGCATGTACCACAATTGCACTGTGTGCATATGCGGAGAAGACAAGGAAGACAAGCGGGGGGGGGGGGGGGGGGGGGGGAGGAAACATACCTGGGTGAAGCCGTGGGTTTTACGACGACATGATAAAAGCATTCAACAAAACCTCTTACTTGAGCTTATAGTGAAGGATGTCAAGTCGTACATCAGTTAATTAAGAATGGATCAGCATACATTTCTGTATGTGCTCAATGAAGTGTATCCTCATATCACAAAGCACAATATTCACTTAAGAACTGCTACATCTGCAGAAGACTGGCTCACTGTAACACTCCGATTCCTTGCTACTGGAGAGGGTTGGGTTAGGTTAGGTCAGGTCTCGGATCTTCGTAATCTATTTTTGTATTCAGCGTGCTTCACGTTGTAAAGCGCCTCATCAGCTTCATACATCTCTATTAATTTTGTAGTTGTCGGCACACACCAATTGTATTTACCCGCAATGTTTATAAAAACACTACAGACGACAGAATGCAGCGATGCTAGCGCTCCATGTGGTAACATGTCACATTGCAGTGAACAGAAGACAAGCGACTTCTTTGATCAAATCTACAGCGAGGCCCTAGATTTGATCAAATAAGGGACGAGATTTGACAAAGTTCCCTATTACACCATCAAATATCTTTGACAAAGATATTGGACAAAGATTTTTGACAAAGAAATTTGATAGTGTAATACCGGCCTATGGCCTAAGTATTCTTGCGGCTGCTCGCGCTGCATCACGTCACTTTCGCGTACTGACTTGTGACAGCGAGCCGCTACTGCCAACCACACGGGCGCGACCCGTCTGCGGGATGTTCGGGCGGGCAGTGATGCCGCTAGCCTGCCGTGGTGTAACCGGTCGCGCGGGCCTGCGTTAATTTCGTGACCTTGGAGTGCGGCGCAGCCGCCAGGAATGCTAATGGTGGCAGCCCTGCAATTACGGCGCCGCTGCACACACGATGTGGCCCGCCGCCCTTAACGACCAGTAATTCGGGGCTACCACTACCTCAGGGCGCCTCCACTTGCAGTCTCCAAACTGTCCTCTGACATCGATGGCGTTTAGTACCGACACTGCAAATTAGGCACTACTGAAAATTATTAACTTGACACACAGATGTGAACCATCGGCCCTACCTTTCGGAGGAATAGAGGTAGATTTCCCGTCCATCTTATCGAGATTTTGGTTTCCTTAAATCGAACAAGTCCGCAGCTCGTGGTCTTGCGGTAGCGTGCACACTTCCCGCGCACGGGGTCCCGGGTTCGATTCCCGGCAGGGTCAGGGATTGTTCCTGCCTCTCGATGACTGGGTATTGTTGTGTCATCATCATCATCATCATCATCATCATCATCATCATTCATCCCCATTACGGTCGGAGGAAGGCAATGACAAACCACGTCCACTAGGACCTTGCCTAGTACAGCGGTGCGGGTCTGCCGCATCGTCCCCTACGCTCCTCGGAGTGTGGAACTTCATCATCATCATCAAATCGAACAAGACAGATGTTGGGATAGTTACTTTGAAAAGGATACAGCGAAATTTCTACATCTACATTGACGGAAAAAATCGAGATAAGCCATTGGAAATGAGAAATGGTGCTGCATTGATAACCTGTATGCCTGAATACAAGCATGCAGGCAAGTAATGAGCACTATGGACTTAACATCTGAGGTCATCAGTCCCCTAGAACCAAAGAACTACTTAGACCTGACTAACCTAAGGACATCACAGACATCCATGCCCGAGGCAGGATTCGAACCTGCGACCGTAGCGATCGCGAAGTTCCAGACTGAAGCGCCTAGAACCGCTCGGCCAGGCGAGTATGCATTGTGTTATACACAAACCTGATGACAGTTTGTGGGACAGAGCTCCATGTCTGTTGCACTTGGTCGGTCGAGGCAGGGGCAGTTAATGCTGTTTGTGGATGACGCTGGAGTTGTTGTCCATGATATACGTACTCTATTTGATTGCATCTGGTGATAAAGCAGGCCAAGGCAACATCTCGGCAATCTGTAGAGCATGTTAGGTTACAACAGAGATATGTGGGCGACCGTTATCCTGTGGGAAACACCGCGCGACTGCTACGGTCGCAGGTTCGAATCCTGCCTCGGGTATGGATGTGTGTGATGTCCGTAGGGTAGTTAGGTTGAAGTAGTTCTAAGTTCTAGGGGACTGATGACCTCAGAAGTGAAGTCCCATAGTGCTCAGAGCCATTTGAACCATTTTCTGTTGGGAAACACAAAACACCTCTCCCGGAGTGCTGTACATGAATGGCAGCAAAATAGGTCGAATCACCAGACTGACGAACAAATTTGCGGTCAGGGTGCATGGGGTAACGACGAGAGTGCTCGTGCTGTCCTACGAAATCGCACCCCAAACTTCAGGTGTAGGTCCAATGAGTCTAGCACGCTGGCGGATTGGTTGCGGGCCCTCGACCGAGACAGAACCAGGTTTCATCAGAAAACACAATAGACCTCCACTTACCATCCAATGACTTCTCTCTTGAATCCACTGAAGTCGTAAATGGCGGTGGTTTGAGGTTAGTGGAATGCACTAGAGATGGGTCGTTCGCGAACTAACGGGTCCAAAGGAACGGTTCACCAATATGAACGGAACGAGCGAGGAACGAATTCTAAGGAACGGTCTTTCATAGTTCACTTCGGCCGCGGCTCTCATATTTCCCGGGAACGGGAAACGGGCGGTCTCGTTCCCGCAAAGGCACGTCGGCAGGTCTCGTTCCAGCCTCGGTCCCATCTGTCTCGGTCTCACTCGGCCGGACTCGTCCTTCGTCGCGTGGCCACTCGTCGCAGTTCCACTGCCGACCGCTCATAGTTCAGTATCGAGTTGCTTTTGTTCGCATCGCACGTCCATTCTAGATCTGTTTCAAACCTTTTTGAACTGTGAACTTCTGGTTCCTTTCGTATTCTATTCAGCGTCCACGACCGGTAATTAAAATCTATTTAATAATTACGTAAATTACATAAAAATTACGTGGTATGTAATACATACATATTTTCAGGTAACAAAACGGCGTATCAGCTTACTTCACTATTTCTATAAACAGCAGAAGAAATACTTGTAAAAAGGAAAGATTTTTTGTTATTACACATGCAATGGACGTTGGCACGGCACACACGAGTGGCCATTTTCCGTCTTTTATGATCCAAGGTAGAAGAGCATGTACATTGTTGTGGAAGGCAGACCGACTTACAACCGAATGAAGCCTGCACTTCGTAATCGAGCGTATGGTGTCACATTTTGTAAGGAGAATACGATAACTCCTACAATATAATTTCAGTGGTATTGGGTGGCGCACGAAACATCGGCCCGAGTACTAGACTATTCATTGTCACTTACCAATCGTCATCTGTTGTTTCGAAATTGTTTGCATTAGCTTATTTGTTCTTTTTTCACTGCCCAATTATTATATGTTTATCTATTCTGCTCGTAGCGGTCAACAAATCGTGGGTAATTGGCGAGCAGCCTGTACTCGGGACCGGTTTTTCGCGCGCCACCTTATATTATTCCACAGCGATCAGCCACATAACGCTCCATTGGCTAAACGAGATGTTTTGCAGAATCACGCCCGCATCTCGTGGTCGTGCGGTAGCGTTCTCGCTTCCCACGCCCGGGTTCCCGGGTTCGATTCCCGGCGGGGTCAGGGATTTTCTCTGCCTCGTGATGGCTGGGTGTTGTGTGCTGTCCTTAGGTTAGTTAGGTTTAAGTAGTTCTAAGTTCTAGGGGACTGATGACCTCAGAAGTTAAGTCCCATAGTGCTCAGAGCCATTTTTTTTTTTTTTTTTTTTTTTTTTTTTTTTTTTTTTTTTTTTTGCAGAATCACGAAAATCAGAGGTGTGTGAGAATTCTGTTATGAATAAAAACTCTGTACTCCAGGGGGGATGCAAGTACCCCCCCTCTTGGCGCCTTCCATCTTCAGTCACCTATGTACCAAGTTTCAGTTTTTCATAAGAACCATATACCAAGCACAATGAACGGTGTACGAGTAAAAATGAACGGTTCCCATAAGTGAGCGATCACCAGTGAACTAGTTCCCAAGGATGAACGACTTTGCCCATCTCTAGGATGCAGGCCACAGGGCGTCTGGCTCGGGGCTGTCCTGAAGTAACAGATTTGTAACAGTACGATGTGTTACTGTGATGCCAACTGCTGCTCAAATTGTAGGTGCAGTTGCAGTATAAAGCGACAGAGCCGTACGGCGACATACGATGGTCGTCCCACGCGTTAGTGCAACGCAGCCGTCCGGAGACCGGTCTTTTTGCTGTCGTACATTCTTGTGACCGCCACTACTATCAATTACGTACAGTGGCTACAGTCCTACCAAATCTTCCTGCAGTATCGCAGAAGAAGCATCCAGTTCTCGTAGCCCTATTTACACGACCTTGTTCAAACTCAGTGAGGTTCGATATTGGCGTCTTTGTCGTCTTAAGGGCATTCTTGACTAACGCAAACTCACTATGTCCATCCTCAAAGGTAAATGTAGAAACGAGCCTATCAACTTTCGATTATGTCGCACAGCTCCTTGGTGTTACAGATGTTTTCCCGTCATTGTACGTTCGGTAAAAGACTATGAAGTGATGTGTAGAGAGCACTTCCTACTGTATCATTAGTTCCATTCGCGTCAGAGGAATAGTAAAAATGATTACTTAAAGGCCTCTGTGCGTGCTGTAATTGGTCTTCGCGATCTCCAATCTCAGCTTCTGCGTCGTCTCGGATGACCGCTAATGACCTGGTCGTTGATGGGACGTTCGACCGTAATTTCCTTTCCTGCGCTGAGCTGACGAACTGCTAACTGCTACAGTGTTACCAACTTCATTCCACGTAACAAAATCCAATTGCGACATTTTCAGCTGTCTAACTTTACCTTCTACAGTCGGTTCGCGTAACAGAGGATGTAGAAACGAACATGAGCTGAAGTGTGCCTTCGAAGTGTTCAGAGCATTCGCGAAGTGTCCAGTCGAATTTGTATAGTAACTGAGAAACAATGAAAATTCGTTGCTTTTAGAGCAACCGTGATGCCTTTCTACGCGTGCTACACTTGTAGGTGAAAATTTTTCATCCAGTTTGTAAATTAGTTCACCCTGCCACTCCAGAAGTGAATGATGTTCAACATGATACTCATTGTGATCCGCATTTTGGAAATACATGCGACAGTCTCACAACCGAATGTCGTATTGCATGCCGACCAACTGGAGAACAAGCTCCTACCCTATAGGTAATTAAATGGCCACTATAACATTTACACTGGACTAGCATTCGGGAGGACGACGGTTCAATTCCGCGTCCGACCATCCTGACTTAGGTTTTCCGTGATTTCCCTAAATCGCTCCAGGCAAATGCCGGGATGGTTCCTTTGAAAGGGCACGGCCGACTTCCTTTTCCGCCCTTCCCTAATCCGATGAGACCGATGACCTCGACAGTTTGGTCTCTTCCCCCAAACAACCCAACCCCCAACTAAAACATTTAAGCCACCGAACCACGTCACACTGCTCACCTACAGGCGACTAGGAGTGCGGTCATCACCTGTAAGTCAATCATCGCTTCACCATTCTTTTGGGATCAGTTGCTTCCTTCTTCATGTTTACTATAATTGCATTCAGTAACGTGTCGTCAAGGGTATGAATCGTTTTCCAGCCTTCCTTTAGTTTCTCCTCCACATACCCTTCTAAAATTGTTTTTATAATCTTTTCACGTCACGAATATAGTTCCTTTTTCTACGTTCAGTAACTGCCTTTCTGCTCCCATTCTCCTCAGCACCTCTTTGTTCGTAACTCTGCTTCTCGTTTTATGTTCTTCCATTCTGCGCTAATCCTCCAGCCTTTTCACGTCTTTCCTCCTCATGGGCAAATTTTCGGTGAGGTACAGGAAGTCGCTCTAGACAAAACACTGTATTAACATTTTACATGATTCACTTGCTCACACCGCTTAGAGAACGCCGATTTTGCTACTGACGTTCATGATTTAATGCCAGTACTGCACTTCCAATTCCTATCTATTCTAACTCCTTGCTGCTCAAAATCTCGCACATATTACAGTTTCTCTCCATTTGGCATGATTTATACCTTTTTGCGCTCCTCAAGGGCGCCCATATCCTGAGGCAAGGAAAGGGGGAGGGGAGCGCCTCCCCCCCCCCCCCCACCCACTAGCTCTCAGGGAAAGGAGAAAACGCAGTGTAGTCTGGTATTTTTCTTTCAAGAATATTACCTTGAAGTCCATAGGTTTTTAATATGGTCGCAGCTGGAACTTTTTATACTATTTGCAAGTCGCCATTAGTCTTCCAAAATTTTAAAAAATAGTCTGTATCCCCAGGTCTAGACCTACTCCCCTTCGAACTATCGTATCGACGTTCTTGGCCCTTCTCCTATTGTAATTGTATTCGTTTTCTTTGCTTTACTTTCCTTCCATGATATTTTCCAGTACTTTAGATCTGCTCTATCATTTCTTGGAGCTCTTTTCCTTTAGTGATGAAGCTGTGCCAGTGCCACATGCAGCAGCAATCTCAGACGCGTCAGAGGTTCTAGTTTTCGAGAGGTGTTGATCGTGTGGCAAGGGATATTTTCACATGGCGTATCTACAGAGTAATATTGGTTATGCTTCCAATTACATCGCTAGTGATGCTCCAAGAACCATTAAAAATTGGAATTATGGCTCTATGGGCCAATTCATCGAAACAAGTTCATCATAGCCAACGCTGTCGACTCTAGGGAGGCCTCATCCATCATATATAACACACGTCTCTTATCTCGCAGTCGTACTCAATAGAAGGTGTCACTATAAATAGCGAATATGCTGAACTTCAACGTGACGTAGCAAATGACGTGCGCCGTGCTTAACCCACAGGAAAAGCACTTGTATCAGATGAGATAAAAGCTCCCCCTGAAAATATCCTCGATGTCCTTTACGGCAGCATGCCTCCTTGGTTTTTAATCCATGTCATTTCGAATAAAATGATCAATCCTTTGACAGCCGTCTTCACCCTCATCAACAAGAGTGAAGCTGCTGAGTGATGAGGCCGGCACGGCATTCCGCGTATACACGTGTAGAAAGCTGTGGCAGTCCCGGTAGCTGGTAGTTTTCCTCCTGATGACAATGGCGTAGACAGCTTCTGAAAGATCGAGGAGCTAATTCCATTTTTAATGTTAAAATTTTAGGTTGTGCTTAACTGACCGCTATGAACATGAATTGAAACTAAAGTTACTGTGAGTACTCATAATTCACCTTTATTTCCACTTCCCTTTCAGGATGATTCCATCTCCGTCAGGTGGATTTATGTCACTGCAGTGGTCGCTAACTTAGTTTCCTGTCGTGTTTACATCACATATATTTTGATTCACTGAACTAAGCAATTTGCAATCTTTCCTCAGTTCCTGTACTTCGAAATAACGGTGCTTGAAACCCGAGAATAATTTATTCATTTTCAAGTAGTTGGTCGTGATTGCACTTAATTGCATCAGAGAAATGTCAAGTTGCTTCCTTAAAGCTAGTCGTATCCTTTTTCCTTTCATTGCGCTTATTCAGGTGCCTTCCTGCTCCGTCTATTTATGGCCACGAAGCTATCTATTTCTTCCCTATTTTTCCCCCCGAAGTAGGAATACGCCTTTCACCCCTTTAGGTAGGGGAAGGTCTAGCAGTATCGGACAGGTAAGCTTTTTTTTTTAATTGTAATTTTTTCTGAACGTTGTATTACAACAGTCTTCACACTAAGCAATACTATGATACGTTACTTAATAGAACTATAAATTCGATTTATAATAGTATACTTCGTTGGTGTTTGTTTCGCGTTTTTGTCGTATAAATTTTTTTCGGTTGTTCGTGCGTGGAATTGTAACAAATAGTCAGTTTTGTTACAACAATGTTTTAATTGGACAAGTGTTTATGGGCATCATACTAAAGTAAGTAGAAGTCATATGTGCCTCGTATTACTATGGTTCCATGTTGGGTGAAATTTGACTCAAAGAAGCAAAAATTCATAATGAAGCTATAAAGTTAAAGTTTTCTGTTAAGTAGGTCTAAATCAAATTTTGGTTAACCTTCAGTGAAACATTTTTCACACGCGTAGTGAAGGCAATGCAGCACTACACTATCACAATTTTCATAAGCCCAACATTGGCTTCCTTCGCGTTACTTTCATTACATTTTATGTGACGATTTCTCCATATTTGCTTGTTTAAAAAGACGTACAAATGTATTTTTATGGTATCTTTTGTGTCTGGGAAACCCGAAATACCTTTTAGCAAACAATCCAAATGCACCACCGTGGTAATTAACATTCCCCTTGTTGTTTATTAGAGTAGTTCAAATGGCTCTGAGCACTATGGGACTTAACATCTAAGGTTACCAGTCCCCTAGAGCTTAGAACTACTTAAACCTAACTAACCTAAGGACATCACACACATCCATGCCCGAGGCAGGATTCGAACCTGCGACCGTAGCGGTCGCGCGGTTCCAGACTGTAGCGCCTAGAACCGCTCGGCTCTCTGGCGGCTATTGGAGTAGTCACTCTCACAGTCAACAATATAGAAAATATCAATTTTATGCAAAGATGCAATGAAAATGTAATATTACTTAGTTGCAAATAAAACATACTACTTCAAAGTTAAATTCGTCCATCGATAAAACGCACTAGAAAAACATAACTTGTTGCCACTCTGAAACGCACTTGTTTAGATTCAAAATCTCGTGGCCGGCCGCTGTGGCCGAGCGGTTCTATGCCCTTCAGTCCGGAACCACGCGGGTGCTACGGTCGCAGGTTCGAATCCTACCTCGGGCATGAATGTGTGTGATGTCCTTAGGTTAGTTAGGTTTAAGTAGTTCTAAGTCTAGGGGACTGATGACCTTAGATGTTAAATCCCATAGTGCTTAGAGCCATTTGAACCATTTTTCAGAATCGCGTGAATGGTCTTGTCTCTCCGCAGCTCATTGCGAAGGGCCGCGGTAGGGGCTATGCTGGTGCTAGGGGCAGTGCAAGTTGTACAGGTCCTGTCCAGTATTGGCCGACCTTCCGCTGTATCCATTTAACAGCTTGTCATAGCGGTGCGGTTACGACCATTAGCGTCGGCAGTCACCAGCATTCCTGGAGCTTTATCTATCGCTCACCCAGCAGCTTGTCCCGTCGTTCCAGTCTGCTCAGTAGGGGTGGGAGTTATCGATTAAACAACCGGTTTTCGGTTGTATCGGCCTTTTTTTCATCGCCAAGTTAACTGGAGCGTTAAAGCCGCTCAAAATAACCAGTTTCTGAAATAATCGATTTTCGGGTTTTCATTCCCATTATTCCCTGTAATAAACGTAGAAATCGAGCAAACATTGAAAAATTTTGACTCCCTCAGTTACAACATACATAGGCTCAAAATATTAAATTAAATAAACAAATAAAAGAAAAAATAGTTCGTCCATTATTCACTGCTTTCTTTAAAACTGGCGAGTAGCTGATTACTACAAAAAAGTCGCCATTATTCTTGTATCGATTCAAATATTTTTGAAACTCTGCTCAAAAATCATGTTGTAATTGAGGAACATACCAGTGTTTGGGCATTACCAATAGTCAGTGTCGAAGGGTGAAAACTGAGGCTGAAGACCTATATTTTCCCTATTAATTCGCCTGTTTTCAATAGCTACAAGCAGCTAAGTGCACATGGAGAAACCAACAGATCGGCTACTTTCTATTTTTATTGTAAAAGATGAATGAATTCGCGAACTTCCAGCATGCTATAATAGCTATGGGTCAGCAACTTCTGTTAATCAGTGCAACGAAAAACCAATCCAGAGTAGCAATTTTTTTTTAAATTCACATGCTTACTAGTTTGGCCGGCCGCTGTGGCCGAGGGGTTCTAGGTGTTTCACTCCGGAACCGCGCTGCTGCTAGGGTCGCAGGTTCGAATCCTGCCTCGGGCATGGATGTGTGTGATGTCCTCAGGTTAGTTAGGTTTAAGGGGACTGATGACCTGAGATGTTAAGTCCCGTAATGCTGAGGGCCATTTGAACCATTTTGATTACTAGTTTCGGGCCGAGGCCCATTTTCAAATCATCGTGACATATTCAATAATGATGTATCCGTAGATGCGAAAACCATGTCAAGAATGCTAAATGAACAGTTCCAGTTATCTGTATGCGATGTAACCGTTCGTTGTACATTTTTGATATAGTTTTCGGATCGTTATAGTCACATATCATGGTGACTATTTTATTATGGAAACTAGCCATCAAGTGAATAAAAAAAGTAAAATTTGGTGCTTTGGACTAGTTTTTCGTTGTATGAGTGAACTTTTAAATTTTTTCTGCTGTTGCAAGTTCGTTACGGCGCATCCCATTCTTAATATGTTAAAGTAAGTGGAGCATTGCACTTCACTGACACCGCACTTCGTAAAATACTTCCATACTGGGGATAGTGCCATTAAATGCGCCAACCTCATGGTAACAGGTACATTACGACCTTAGCAAAGCTGTACCAGATAATATCTCATGAGTTTGTTGCTCGTTTCTGTCGGCACTATTATTAAAATATCACTTACTGCTTTTCCCAATTTCTCTAATAACACAACATTTCAAAGCATTGGAAATTTTACGAATAAGAAATTACTCTTTCTTTGAAAAGTGTATATTTAAAAACCAAAAATTTTTGCACTGCTGCTATGGCTGATTGATATTTCGGTGTCGTACCCCATTATTAGTAAAAATAAAATACCGGTTATTGAGAAGTGAAATACCGTTATAGGTTTCAGCCGGTCGATTCTTCCCATCCCTTCTGCTCAGACGCCTGTTGGCGATGCATTCCTGTCGGCATTTCCCAACAGCGGTATAATGACTGTTGTGCAGTCGACGCCGCCATGTGGAACAAACGAGCAGCCAGCGACCGCTGTCTCGCTGCACTTTCTAAACCACGCAGCACACTGCACAGTGCTAGAGACGTGTGCAGCGTCATTATGCAGGGCAGTCTATCAGTAGCAGCAATGTGCGCCTCGATTCCAGTACAGAGCTTTGATCCACATGAGATTCTAAACGAGGCTGTGGGCATTGTATCAACACGAGGCTGACGCATTCCAGAATTTACATTAACATTCTGTTCATTGTTTTCGTGAGAAAAAAATACAAGATCTATCAAAAAGAATCATCCGATTAAAAAAGTCGTAATTATTATGTTATTTGAGATATGTACGTGAACAACATAGTGCCGGTAAGAGCAAACTCTGGAGTTTTACATGGTTCCCGCTAGGTAGCAGCAGTGTGCGTCCACTTCGGTTCTAGTAAAAATGGTGTCAGAACAACAGAAAGCGTTTTGAGCAGCCAGGATCAGTAATAATTGTCCAGCGTGACTTTCGTACTAGGTACGGTGTGGATCCTCCTACAGCACAGAACATTAGACGATGGTGCGGACAGTTCCGAAAAACAGGTTGTTTGTCTAAAGGCAAGTCGCCGCGCGTCCCCGAGTGTCTGACACAGACGTCGAACGCAACCGTCATAGTTTCATAAGGAATCCATAGAAATCCGTTCGCCTTGTAGTTCGATAGCTCAGCATGCCCCCGATGTCCATCTGGCGTGTGTTGTGTCGGATTTTACACATGAAACCATACAAAGTTCAGCTACTGCAAGCTCTTCGTGAAGATGACAAACAACAACGTGAGGAGTTCTGTATTTTCGTTCTTGGCAAGATGGTGGATGACAATTTTCTTTCATGATTATTGTTCAGTGACGGGCCAATATTCCATTTAAATGGAAAGGTGAACCCTCACAATGTGAGAATATGGGGTACGGAACAACCACATAAAAGTTGTACAATATGAGAGGGAATCTTCAAAAATTAATGCATTTTGTGGAGTTTCACAGAAGAAGGTGTATGGTCCATTTTTCTTTGCCGAGAACACTGCTACAGGAAGCACATATGTCGATATGTTTGAGGACTTTCTTATCCCACAGTTGTAGACTGATATGAACGACTTCATTTACCAAGACCATGGGCCACCGCCACACTGGCATCTGGAAGTATCGGAATTTTTAAATCAGAGGATTACTGAACGATGGATTGGTCGTACTGGACCAAATGATTCAGCCTTACATTACTGGTCTCAGAGGTCACCAAACCTGACTGTATGTGAATATTTCTTGTGTGGGTTTATAAAGTACTCTGTTTATGTGTCTCCGTTACCAACAATGAATGAACTGAGACATCGCGTTACAGCAGCTGTGGAAGCTGTAACTGAGACATGCTGGCTGCAGTGTGCGAACAATTTGAATACCTCATTGACATATGCCGTGCATCTCAAGGGGGCATATTGAACACCTGTGAAAAGGTATGAAAATAAAAAACTTTTTTCCGGTCATCAAAAAAGAAAAATCATTGTATATGTTCATTAGTTTCATAAATATAGACGTGCCAAATCGGATGATTCTTTTTGATACACCCTGTTCTTCAATGTCTCGTTCTTTCTTGTTCCCATCTTTCACTCAGCCGCATTTACTGTTTTCTAGTTGAAAAACTATGGATTTCGAAGCCACAACGTGCTCTCCACAAGCACAAGGCTGCGAGAATCGATGTACGTCCTAAAGATACAGAGTAGTTATAATTAAACTGACTATGCTCCGTGTGCAGGCTTTATACATCCCAAAACGCTGAACCATCGTATGTATTTTCATTAACTGGTGCTCTCGCGGAGTATGCTGAAAAAATAATAGTTCTACTTCCTGATGGCTCTAAGCACTATGGGACTTAACATCTGAGGTCATCAGTTCCCTAGATTTAGGACTACTTAAACTTAACGAACCCAAGGGCATTACACACATCCATTCCCAAGGCAGGAGTCAAATTTGCGACCGTAGCAGCATCGCGGTTCCGGACTGAAGCGCCTAGAACCGCTCGGTCACAGCGGCCGGCTTTCTACTTCCTGACTTCAAGGTGAAATACGGCAGCTGTAAGCAGTCAGAATGTGATGGGTCCAGGAAAAGTGTAGTAACGATCAAACACATGAAATCTGTGGTTCTGAAACGGTTATTATGTTGTGGTCACAATTTACAACATGGGTTTGATATGGTCTCCTCACACAGCAACATGCTCCATCTTTAACACGGCACGGTCGACAACTGCTCGCAGCACAACCGGTGCAATCAGGGTGATATGTTGTCGTATGCTAATTTTAGATCAGCAATATTCCGGATACACCCCTGATAGACACTACCTTTCAGATATCCCCACAACCAGAAATCACCCCGATTTAGGTCGGAGGTCTCGAAGGCCACACATCTTCAAATTGCCTAGAGCTGATGCGGTCGTAACCGAAGGTTTCTCGAAGCAAATCTTTCACCTGGTAAGCAATATGTGTCGCCCAACCTTGTTCTAAAATATTAGTGTCGACACAGTTGCGTTTGTGTAAAGCTGGAACCGTTTGCTGCAGAAGAAAGTCTTCATGACGTTCAGATGTCACTGTGCACGTAACAGGACTGCGAGGTGTCGTCACCCCGAAGAAAAACTGTAATGTAGCAGCTTGTAAAGCCGCACGACATAGTCACATAAGCTGAGTGCTTAACTGAATCGCTCTACTGTTCCCGAACATGGTTGAAGTTTTCATCCGCCTCCGTATTACGGTTTTGTACGAGTTAGTTCTATTTGATACCACTGCGTAGTGATAACACCTAGATATTCCAACAGTGTTATTGTGCTAGTAGTTCAACATAAATGGTGTCGCCTGATGCTGCTGGATTCTCTAGTTGTTGCGTCTTTCGTTCGAAATCGTCGCTAGTGCGAGCAGAAATAAAATTGTTGTCCGTCCCTTAAGTTTTCCGCGATTCTGAACGAGACATAAGTATGTTAGTTTTCCCGCACTCATTCACTCCCAGACAGTAAACGATGCGTTGACGGCTGCCGCGACTTGAATAAAATGCAAAACGCGAACTCTGCTTTGCCGTATAAATCGTCACGGGTGACAAGATATCGTGTTATCAACACCGCCTGCCGGTGTGGCCGTGCGGTTCTAGGCGCTTCAGTTTGGAACCGCGTGACCGCTACGGTCGCAGGTTCGAATCCTGCCTTGGGCATGGATGTGTGTGATGTCCTTAGGTTAGTTAGGTTTAAGTAGTTCTAAGTTCTAGGGGACTGATGACCTCACATGTTGAGTCCCATAGTGCGCAGAGCCATTTTGTTATCAACACCGAACTACCACAAAACGACGAAATGCACAAATTCACACGAAGGATCAACGCTTTGACGACTTAACGGATGTTCAAGCCAACGTGACGCACGCATTATCTCCCGAAGGACGACTTTTCTGAATGTATGAACATTCTGTGCGTTGTACTCAAGTAGGAGGAGACTATACGAAACACTTGAGGCACTAAAACCGCCGTCTTAAAGTTATTCTACTTTTTAGTAATCCAGTCTCGAAACCTTTTGGACTAACTGAATATGGTGACACGTCGACGATAAAATCTAACTTTTCTTCTTTTCTTTATTTTCAGTGCAGTTTATATTATACGTTGTACTGTGTACTTCAGCCCGAATACTCGTTTGATGCAGTTCTACGGGGCTGTGTATCTTGTGCAAGTCTTCATACACCGGGTGGTTATAATTCAAGTGCAGCTACTCATATTGGTCCATTGCGGGCTGTGGTTATTGTGTAACAGTGAAACTTGGCAGACAATCTAATGCTTCAATGCGGAACAATTTACGCTGAAAAAACAATTCGTTCCAATTTTGGCCACCAGATGCAAATCCGGCGCTGTGAATGCAAGAAAGACGTGTACAATGTTTCCATGAATTAGGTACGTGACGTGGGCAGGAAAGGTCAACCACTCGAGAAAGACATAATGTTGATATTATTATTAACCGACACTTAAACAATTTGTTCGATATGAGCACTGCAGACGCCGACGACATACTTAACAGCGCCAGATTGGTGACCAAAATTGAACTAATTATTCTTTCAGCGTAAATCGGTTCTGTATTAACGCTATTTAGAGTATCTACCAAGTTTTGCTCCCATACGATAGTTATACCCCACGCTGGGATTCTGTGAGTAGCTGCACTTCAATTGCGACCACCCGGTCTCTGCAAAACCATTACACAATACGTCGATTTCAAGTCGCTTACTGTACACCAGCCTTTGTCTCCTTCTGCAGGCTTACAACCTCTTCCCCTCGCTCTTTCCTTGTTGCTCAGATTTAGTAAAGTAACCATTCTGTAATGACTCAAGGAGTATCGAATAAACCCGTCCCTTCCTTTAGTCAAGTTCAGAGCATTATCTTTCTTTTCCTCATTTCTATGCAGTATCTCTTCTTTAGTTGTCCGATCTCTCCATCTAATTACCACCATTTTTCTGCACACCACATTTCAGGAGCTTCCATTCTCTTCTTGTCTAAACTCTTTATCGCCCACGTTTTGCCTGTAAGGCCACAATCCAGACGCTAAGCACTGTAACTTAACATTAGACGTTAACAAGTTTCTCTGTTTTCCAAACTTTACTTGCTATTAAGTCTAAAATTTATATCCCGTTTATTTAAAATTGTATTATTTATTCTGATGATAAGCAGCAAAAGCTCATGTACTATTTTCTAAACAAATTCTCTTAGCGTAGCCTCATTTTATAACTGTAAAGCACAATATTGTGTACTTTATATGTTTTTACTCTGCTTTTGTATCACTGTCCATATGTAATACATCTGCACGTTATTCTGTAGCACTTTTGCCAATACTAGTTTTATGTTATTGAATTGTTAATTTCATTCAAATTATTATATAGGCTCTGTTTCTCGAGTTTAGTATTAACGTTTTTCCTGTTTTGATATCTTTATATTTATTTACTGCTCAACTCTTTTTTACTTTCTTCATTGCTTAGCGCTGCATTGCTAAAGATGGATTTTACTGTGTGTTCTTTCCTCACTCTAAGTGAGCAACATATTTTCCAACGTTGTTTACGCATATTTTTACTTAGTTGACGACGATAGTCAGTCTGTCGCTGGTCTTGTTAGCAGAAAACCGGTTAATTATATAAATTATTCCCATATAACATAAAAATATTGTGCTTTTGATTTATAATTCCATTGTTCTATCAATAAGCGAAAGAAGACTCATTTAAAATCGCGTGGTTTTGGCTATATTTCATTACCCTTGTTTTACTGACCTTCGTGTTCATCTCGTAACCACGTTTCAAACCACTCTCCTGACATTCTAAGTCCTTTGCTGGCACTGGCAGAATTATTGGCCAATGTAGTATTTTTTTCTTCTTCTAGAACTTTAACCCCCTTTTCAATGTTCACTTGGATTTCCTTTAATATTTGCTCAATGGACAGACTGAGTAACATGGGAGATAGGCTACAACTCTCACTCACTCCTCAGTTCGTACTCTTCGATTCTTGCAACTGTACTCTGGTTTAATTCAATTTGTTGTTTTTCTATCGCTCTATATTTCATGCCTGATTACCTGAGAATTACACAATAACGCATTCCTTAAACCTTATATAAATCTCCTTTTTTCTAAATTTCACCTAGTGCAACAATTCTCCGTGTCAGAGCACACGGCAACATCGCAGAAACGTCTCTGGAAAAAGAACGCGCCACGCTAAGTCGGAGTAGCCTACTCGCTCCTTGCGGTCGCAGCCCGTAGTGTTATCAGCAGACGGCTGACGCTTGTGACTGTCGCACGCTGTCTTGCAAACGGAAGCCAACACTGCCCCTTATCTCCGCTGACACAGGCATTGAAGTCCGTCCCCAGAGGTCAACGTCCGGAGGCGTATTTTGAGGTCCAAACTCTGGGACTGTTACACGCTACACAGACCTAAGCGAATTGTGCACCATCTCCATGCCGTTATCGTTGCGGGGACCTGCTATGTGTCAAACTGCGTACGTGTGCGTGTCAGAGAGAGAGAGAGAGAGAGAGAGAGAGAGAGAGAGAGTGTGTTAGTACTTCCGACTCGGAAACTGTAGAAATGGTAGAATTTGGTTCACTGATACAGTTTGTGCGTACATAAATCCGAAGGTGGAGAAGTGGGACTACTTTAAACTGCTCCAAGAATCGTTTGTCGTGAATTCACTGCTCACAGCCATATTATCAACTCTGAGCTACGGATGGGCGATATACGAAATCGACACTGATTTAGATTCTGTTCGATCTTCTGATCGCCTTGCGATTTAGTGATTTTTGTTGGTACTATATCCGCGATCTACCTTGGCACTTGCATGTCACTGTGGATTTTAATAACAAAAGTAACTGTGAAACACGGGCTAAATTATCTTCTGGGGTATATATCATATGTAGTAATGGCAAATAATCAGTAAATAAGATTCTGCAACTATGTTTCTGCCAAACTCTCGAACTTCCGCTCATCCAGCTATCTATTGACGTCTGATGGTACTGGCTCCAAGACAGGTACTGCCGCTGTAATTTATTCTCGCGATTAGAATTACAGCCAGTTTTCCACGATATATTTCGTATGTTAGGCATTTAATTATTCAGTAAATTTTTTCATTGTTTCATCTGAACGTAGAAATTGGAAGCAAATCGGCCAAGAACTTCTAGAGATGTTTGGTAACAACCTTTCCCTCTCCCTTTATATGTTACATGTATATACGTTTCAATTCAGATTACGGAATCTTATGTAGACGGTGATCTTCCATTTGTCTTGAAGGTAAAGTGTGCAAAATTTCATCAAGATCGGAATAAAACTGTAGATTAGTAATAATTACAAACAAACAAACGGACGCTCGCCTTTTTCTGTCGAACTACTTGTAATGTTTGAACGTGTATACATGTTTTCAGTTCAAGTCTGTAAATGCACGTAAAGTACAGGAGAGAGAATTTGTATCTGCACCTTCCACAAAACACGATTTTCCTCTCTTACGTGTCCATGTATGCGTAGAGAGCTGTGTGTCATCATCTACGGATCTTCTTCTTCCACTTAAAACTATATACATGTAAACGTTCGATTGTACTACAGGGTGGCCTGCTGTTAAGCTTGCAGCAAGTCTGATTTTTTTGTTACATCGTACGTATTGGTGTTTTTAGTGGGTTGTAATTTTGCACACTATTTTTACACACATTTACCTTGTCTCGGCTGAAACGAATTTATAAAAAACCTTAACGCGCCCACTCATCTGAAGATACAATAACGTCCCTTCAAAAACTTTCCTAAAATTCGTTTTGACCTGCAATACCAAGTAATAGCGAAGTGGAAAAAGGTGTGAACAGCAACAGTGTACATAACTGCAACCCACATAACGCACCAAGAGTGCAAGACATAACACAAAAAAAAGTGGCATGATGTCAAACCAACGAATAATGGCAGATAGCTTTGTAGTCTACATATATTTTGTTGCAGCTTGTGAAATAAAATAGAGGTCCTCACAAGATGGCTGTCGTAATATGTATCGACAAAAAATACGGAAAAAGATTATTTTGCAGAAGACGAAGTGTTTATAAAGTATACTATTCGCCTCCCTTCTCACTGATAATTAGCCACCCAATGTCTACGACGGTAGTGAAATGTTGAAAATGCATCTGAGTCGCGAAATGCGGTGTACGATCTTTTCCTGTTGAGACCTTTAGCGTATGCTTGTATTCGTCAGCAGCGCAGATAACACTAGCGGGTTTGTTGTGAAACCGCAGGCAGGAAGAGTGAGTCGGTGTTTCTAGAAGAGACGTATTCGCTGCTGCGGCACGGCGCCCACGCGTGTTAGCGCCATCGAGCCAGGTTAACTCCTCATGGTGGTCTGTGCCGTAGCTGTTGCAAACGGCGAAGATTTTATTTTGTTTTTATTTTTTGGTATTAAGAGGTGTGAACGCATGACATTCACTTGTGCATTCAAGTAATGTCCGTGAAAATGTACTGATAACGCGGTATTTTCGGTAATAAACACGATACGTCATGTCTCTTCTGTCTAAAACCAGTACATATACACGAGTAAAAATATTGCTTCTCTCACCTACTAGGCTAGTTTATTCAAACTTCTGCTAAGTTGTTGTTGTTGTGGTCTTCAGTCCTGAAACTGGTTTGATGCAGCTCTCCATGCTACTCTATCCTGTGCAAGCTTCTTCATCTCCCAGTACCTACTGCAACCTACATCCTTCTGAATCTGCTTAGTGTATTCATCTCTTGGTCTCCCTCTACGATTTTTACCCTCCACGCTGCCCTCCATTGCTAAATTTGTGATCCCTTGATGCCTCAAAACATGTCCTACCAACCGATCCCTTCTTCTAGTCAAGTTGTGCCACAAACTTCTCTTCTCCCCAATTCTGTTCAATACCTCCTCATTAGTTACGTGATCTACCCACCTTATTTTCAGCATTCTTCTGTAGCACCACATTTCGAAAGCTTCTATTCTCTTCTTGTCAAACTGATTATCGTCCATATTTCACTTCCATACATGGCTACACTCCATACAAATACTTTCAGAAACGACTTCCTGACACTTAAATCTATACTCGATGTTAACAAATTTCTCTTCTTCAGAAACGATTTCCTTGCCATTGCCAGTCTACATTTTATATCCTCTCTACTTCGACCATCATCAGTTATTTTACTCCCTAAATAGCAAAACTCCTTTACTACTTTAAGTGTCTCATTTCCTGATCTAATCCCCTCAGCATCACCCGATTTAATTTGACTACATTCCGTTATCCTCGTTTTGCTTTTGTTGATGTTCATCTTATATCCTCCTTTCAAGACACTTCTGCTAAGTATTATATATTTAATCAAACATTTGCAGAAAAATGTTCACATGCAGTATTTCTTTGCAGAATCTGATCGTAAACTGCAAAAGTGTTTTGAAATGCAAGCGCATCGCAAACTATGTGGAGTTCCATTAGTTCCATAAACATCATTTTCACGCAACCCGACCTAGGTATTTCCATCAGTGTGGGCGACCAGAAGAAATGTTTGGAATGAAACTTCCTGGCAGATTAAAACTGACCGAGACTTGAACTCGGGACCTTTGACTTCCGCGGGGAAGTGCTCTACCAGCTGAGCTACCCAAGCAAGACTCACGACCCGCCTTCACAGCTTCAATTCTGCCAGTACCTCGTCTCCTATCTTCCAAACTTCACGGAAGCTCTTCTGCGAACTTTGCAGAAATAGCACTCCCGGAAGAAAGGTTTGCAGAAGAGCTTCCGTGAAGTTTGGAACGTAGGAGACGAGGTACTGGCAGAAGTAAAGCTGTGAGGACGGGACGTGAGTCGTGCTTGGGTAGCTCAGTTGGTAGAGCAGTTGCCCGCGAAAGGCAAAGGTCCCGAGTTCGGACTCTCGGTGCGACACACAGTTTTAATCTGCCATGAAGTTTCATATCAGCGCACACTTCGCTGCAAAGTGAAAATCTCATTCTTAAATGTTTAGAATGTTCGATACACAACGTTTAACGGTCTTACGACGTTTTAGAAGCGCAAATTTGTATCTGTTAGTCAAGCAGTGGCAAGGACTCGCTCCTGGAAGGACTTGCACATCATAAGAAGAGGATGGTAAAGGGCGACATTAGATTGTATGCAGATTGTCGGGCAAACGTGGGCGTGCTCATCACTGGTAGGCTATCATTTTACGACAATAGCTCCAAAAAAAGAAGACGCAATTCTGACCTATATATTGGAAAATTTTGCTCGACTGATGCTAGGCGTCCTTCACGTAATTCGCTGGCCCTGAGACGACCAAATTTCCCCGAACTAGAGGGTTGTACTAACGAGGTGCGCTGCATACTACCTATCCAAGTAAATTGATATTTTCAACAAGAAACCTTAAGAATGAGTTTCTCTATGCGGAGAAAGATATTTCAGTAGCGAATCAGGAACTATAATTTTACTTAGCGTACACCCTTCATGCGGAGCAGGGGACTGGATTATAGGTAACACATAATGCACACGCTCACTGCAAAGCGCGTATTCCCGCCCCAGTCAGGGACATAACCAATACAGATATCCAGACAACCACACTAGAGTGTCGCAGGAGGAATGGCCAATATTCAGGGATATAACAGGAAGGTACATTTCAAGCAAAGAGCTCCATATGTATGCTCTACATATGAGACGTGGCCATTATTAATGACAGATGTGATGTTTGGCCTAAACTGTTTTAACCATGATCCGTGAAGATGGTTTGTGACTGAAACCGGTCGATATTTTAGTTTTAAATTAAAAAAAAATCAGCAGCTGTAACGGTCGCTGGTTCGAATCCTGCCTCGGGCATGGATGTGTGTGATGTCCTTAGGTTAGTTAGGTTTAAGTAGTTCTAAGTCTATGGGACTGATGACCTCAGGTGTTAAGCCGCATTGTGCTCAGAGCCATTTGAACCATTTTAAAAAAAAGCAGCTGATGGTCAAACGTGCATTTCATTCACATTTATTTTCTGTATCATTAAGTGTATAAGAAAGATTTTGAAGCTGAATTTTACTTTCCCATTAGATGCAGCGGTCCCAAATTAGCCTAGTGCGATATTTGTTTTATCGATCTGTATTAGTAGGGACAATAAAACACAGAGAACAACCAGTACTCCAGGGACGACAGTACTGCCCTGGCCCACACCACTACCGCCATGGCGCTGCTGGTTATTCATACTGTTCTACGGTCCCCGCAAGTGCATATCGGTAAACAAATAACGCACTACACTAATTTGCGACCGCTCTAGGAAATGGGTAGGTAAAACTTCTCTTTAAAAATCATTTTTCTGTGTTGCACACTACAAAAAGTAACAATGTACATTATATGTTTTCTGTTGGGTTTGTGCATACGTTCATAACATTGTTCCGTAACTTTTATCAGATATATGTAACAGAGACCTCAGTCATCAATAATATATTCTCCTTCACTATTTAGAAGTCTGCCAACGCTGGGGTAACTTTTCGATTCCGTTACTGCAGAAATGACATTTTTGAGGCGAAGAACTCGTCGAGCCATGTTCAGAGAGCATTTTCATCCGCACAGGAAGTTCCTCGAAGGTTGTTCAACACACCTAATAACGACGCATAAAACACCACACACGCAAACTCAACGATGTTAATAAAATACACAGGTTTCATACACAGCACTAACCGAACGCTACTAGATACTTCCGCAAAAGACCCGATTCAGTGTTACATATACGCTTATCATAATTACAGACAGCAGCTTGCATTAGATTAGCTTCGCTCAACATTACGTGAAGCCCAATTTTTGAAGGCTACAATTCATTGTTGCGACTGAAGCCCACACTCATAAATATAACTGCTTAACCCAGTTTTGTGGCTCGGCACAATGACTAACGTATAAACTTGACGTAGGTTCCAATCTGTGAACTGAAAAAAATTTTTTTTATTTCTAAATCTAATCAAATGAGTGATAGTTTAAATGCATTTTTTTTTAATTTTATTCGTTGCTGCGTCGTTTCCAGCATCGTACTGACCGTATTTGCCCATATTTTTCTTCCCATCATTCTTTCTTCGTTTGGAATCTGCTTGTGTCGCCTATAATCTGCAACGAAGTGCCAATGACTGCTCCTCATCGCTTGGTAACGCGGCATCTCGTGTTGCCAGTGTGAGGGTAGTTTCGGGTAGCCAGTTGTAACGAGAAATTGTAGTTTGCTTTTGCAGCTGAAACTGATTTTTTTTTTTGCCTGACTTGAATCTGCTCGTAGAGGTTAGCTTTTATCGCCGTGAATAGAGTGATGGTGATTTTAGTTCATCCGCACATGGTTGACTGCAATTTTCTCGGATACACTGCACATCACGAGGTTGTAGTTTGGACATGAGTTTAAATTCAGGTCTACGAAACGTGTCGTCTGCCGCAGTTAAGTCATTGATATATATATATATATATATATATATATATATATATATATATATATATATATATATTTTTAATTGAGCACTATGGGACTTAACTTCTAAGGTCATCAGTCCCCTAGAACTTAGAACTACTTAAACCTAACTAACCTAAGGACAGCACACACATCCATACCCGAGGCAGGATTCGAGACTGCGACCTTAGAAGCGATTGCTGCACAAACAAGTTCTCCACGTACGCGCACGCCACCATTACTCTACCACACAAACATAGGGGTTATACTCGTCTGGTGTGAGACGTTCCTGAGTGGGTCCAAAGGGATTGGGGGGGGGGGGGGGGAGGGGGGAGGTAGGCAACCGAACAATAACCCTGGGTTCGGTGTGGGGCGAAGGAGAAAATTGGGCTGCGGTAGTCGTCGTGGGGTTGTGAACTACTGCGGCTGCGGTGGGGTCGGAGACTCTCCGTCGTTTCTAGGTCCCCGGTTAACATACAATACAATACCTCTGCTCTGGTCTTTTTTACGAAAATCATCACCACCCTTGTTGGACTAAGCCGAGCCCGAGATTGGACCACCTGCACACCATGTCAGCCGGCCGTGGTGGCCAAGCGGTTAAAGGCGCTACAGTCTGGAACCGCGCGGCCGCTACGGTCGCAGGTTCGAATCCTGCCTCAGGCATGGATGTGTGTGATGTACTTAGGTTAGTTAGGTTTAAGTAGTTCTAAGTTCTAGCGAACTGATGGCCTCAGATGTTAAGTCCCATAGTGCTCAGAGCCATTTGAACCATTTTTGAACTTCAAATCTGCTGTCGACAGAGCATCTCGCATTTGCGGAATACCTCGCGCCGGCCTATTCCAACACTGTTCTGCGTTACACATTAACAGCGTTTGTGAAGTGACCTGCGGAGTGTGTCATTTATAACCGAGCGGTAACTAGCAGACGATGTGGCAACACTGTAGCGGGAACTGACAGACTTCAAATAACAAGTAATTTTAATCGGACTGTATGTATATAAGAAGGGTAGAAGGACGGATCCTCAAAATTACAAACCAATATCCTTAACATCGGTTTGTTGCGGGATTCTCGAACATATTCTCAGTTCGAATATAATGAATTTCCTTGAGACAGCGAAGTTGCTGTCCAAGCATCAGCACGGCTTTAGAAAGCATCGCTCCTGCGAAACGCAACTCGCCCTTTTTTCACATGATATCTTGCGAACCATGGATGAAGGGTATCAGACGGATGCCATATTCCTTGACTTCCGGAAAGCGTTTGTCTCGGTGCCCCACTGCAGACTCCTAACGAAGGTACGAGCATATGGGATTGGTTCCCAAGTATGTGAGTGGCTTGAAGACTTCTTAAGTAATAGAACCCAGTACGTTGTCCTCGATGGTGAGTATTCATCGGAGGTGAGGGTATAATCTGGAGCGCCCCAGGGAAGTGTGGTAGGTCTGCTGTTGTTTTCTATCTACATAAATGATATTTTGTATAGGGTGGGTAGCAATGTGCGGCTGTTTGCTGATGATGCTGTGGTGTACGGGAAGGTGTCGTCGTTGAGTGACTGTAGGAGGATACAAGATGACTTGGACAGGATTTGTAATTGGTGTAAAGAATGGCAGCTAACTCTAAATATAGATAAATGTAAATTAATGCAGATGAATAGGAAAAAGAATCCTGTAATGTTTGAATACTCCATTAGTAGTGTAGCGCTTGACACAGTCACGTCGCCGGCCGGAGTGGCCGAGCGGTTCTAGGCGCTACAGTCTGGAACCGCGCGACCGCTGCGGTCGCAGGTTCGAATCCTGCGTCGGGCATGGATGTGTGTGATGTCCTTAGGTTAGTTAGGTTCAAGTAGTTATAAGTTCTAGGGGACTTATGACCTCAGCAGTTGAGTCCCATAGTGCTCAGAGCCATTTGAACCATTTTGAACACAGTCACGTCGATTAAATATTTGGGCGTAACATTGCAGAGCGATATGAAGTGGGACAAGCATGTAATGTCAGTTGTGGGGAAGGCGGATAGTCTTCGGTTCATTGGTAGAATTTTGGGAAGAGGTGGTTCATTTGTAAAGGAGACCGCTTATAAAACACTAATACGACCTATTCTTGAGTACTGCTCGAGCGTTTGGGATCCCTATCAGGTCGGATTGAGGGAGGACATAGAAGCAATTCAGAGGCGGGCTGCTAGATTTGTTACTGGTAGGTTCGATCATCACGCGAGTGTTACGGAAATGCTTCAGGAACTCGGGTGGGAGTCTCTAGAGGAAAGGAGGCGTTCTTTTCGTGAATCGCTATTGAGGAAATTTAGAGAACCAGCATTTGAGGCTGACTGCAGTACAATTTTACTGCCGCCAACTTACATTTCGCGGAAAGACCACAAAGGTAAGATAAGAGAGATTAGGGCTCGTACAGAGGCATATAGGCAGTCATTTTTCCCTCGTCCTGTTTGGGAGTGGAACAGGGAGAGAAGATGCTAGTTGTGGTACGAGGTACCCTCCGCCACGCACCGTATGGTGGATTGCGGAGTATGGATGTAGATGTAGATGTATGTACTGGGCGGCACTGACTTCAGTACAAAATACCATAGATATTGCGCTGGCTCGTTGGATAATGCGTGGAGGCCATAAAAATTTTAAACAAAGTTTCAAACAGCTGCAGAGCGAAAGACTCGTTCCGGAACGACTGATCTAGCTAATGGACCCCCGAATACCGGCACTTGAAGCTCGAGGAACAAAGGACAGTCTGCAGCGGGCGGAGGACAGGAAGCAATCTGCTAATCGGCCGGCCGGCGGTTTCCCTTTCGCTGCACGTGCAACGCGAGCAGCGGAGAAAGCCGCTGTGCGGCTGCACGCGGCGACCCGAGCAGCCCGGCCGACCGGTCTGGTGCGGGGGCGGCGGCCGGCTCCCCCTTCCTCACACGACAATTGGCGGCGGCGCTGCTGAGGTCATTGCGTCAATTTGCGCCTTCCTCGGCCGCGCCGAGACGAGTGGACACTGCCGCGCGACAGTCGCTGGTGCGTGCGTTGCGGCAGCAGAAGCTCCGGCGTCTTCAGGAGCGCGTAGCGTGCAGCAAGCTGGAGCAGGGCGCCGGCAGCAGGGCTGCCACCATGGTGGTGGGAAGCGTGGAGCGCGCGCACGGCCACGGACACGGCAGGGGCCCGCGCGCACAGCACGTGCGCCACCAGGCCAGGTGCGTACCCGATCTGCACGTCCCGCGTGACAACCTCGCGTTTCTACTCGGCCTGCTTAAGACCGCGGTTCCACCCGCGCCGAAAACTTTTTCTCGAAGTCAACAAAAGAAGTAAATTCTTTAGATGGGGTTGCTAACGTTGTGGACTTCTTTGCCAATAACGCGGTCTGGGTTGCAGTTACTACGACGTTTCTGCTACTGTCAACAGATCTGTAATTAACATTCAACTAACGTCAGAAGTAGTGTCGTGTATACTCAGAGCTTGAATTAATTCTCGCTGTGTGTGTGGCTTTCGAGTGGAGTGAAAAGAATAATACATTTGCGGGAAGTGCTACTCTTCTGCTCTCATCGCAAGGAATCAGCTGCGGATAGTCACCGTTTGTTAGTGGACGTGTATGGAAAACGTGCTCTATTGGAAACAACGTGCTGACGATTTGATTCGGCCGGCCGGAGTGGCCGAGCGGTTCTAGGCGCTACAGTCTGGAACCACGCGACCGCTACGGTCGCAGGTTCGAATCCTGCCGCGGGCGTGGATGTGTGTGATGTCCTTAGGTTGGTTAGGTTTAAGTAGTTCTAAGTTCTAGGGGACTGATGACCTCAGAAGTTAAGCCCCATAGTGGTCAGAGCCATTTGATTTGATTCGACGATTCAGAAACAAAGATTCTGAGGTGACTGAACGCTACTGAGCACAGATACTGGATCCGAATCGCGCACTTAGGACAAACGCCGGCAATTTGCTCAGCTTGTTTGCTGTCATTCTGCGTCATGACAGTGCCAAACCACACGTTGCAAACAGAGTTAAAGAAACCCTGAAGGGACGTAGATGGGATGTATACCCTTCCTGACTTATTCAACATTGGGCTTTCTGATTTCAATTTCTTTCGGTTCACGCAGCGTGGCCTTTCTGGACGACACTTCACATCTTGGAAAGATCTCGAAACATATCTCCATGTGTGGATCACCTCAAAAGAATTTTAATTTTTTGTCTTGGAAACCATTTTACCCGAAGAGTGGAGAAATGGTTATAGTTACCCAAGAACCCTATGTTCATTAAATTATCATTTACTATTCTATTAAAATAAACATATGTTTTCTGTCCAACAAACACCCAGAATTAATCCAAGTACCCAATACACTACCAGTCGCAAAGTAAAATAGTTCATCGTCGCGGAAGCAATATGTGTACGTACGCAACGAAAGACTTCTAAACTTTGAATACTCTCACGACTAGATGTCGTAGGTGCTGGTAGGTTTCCCGGGTTTTATATCTGTGGTCAATGAAACTTCTTCCGACTGCAACATAATAGCTGAACCAGGACCACCCCTGACGATGTCAAGCGCAGCCCTGGACGAAACGTTAGGAACGGAAAAGTTTCACGGACCTCGGCCATACAAACTGCAAGACCCAGCGCCTAGAACCGCTAGGTACGAGCATATGGGATTGGTTCCCAAGTATGTGAGTTGTTATTCTGCATTTTATTTAGCTGGCCACAACACGTTTGAAAATATCACAGAATGTCAGCTGAAAATGTTAAACCTATTGAATTTGTTGTTAGTCTATTGTATTTTCATAGCACCTGATCAAAAGGAGCAAAGATTAGGGAGAACATCCTGTCCATGACGGGTGCAGTTAAGCCTGTTGGTCCCAGAGACTTTCTCTGTGAAACCTGTCGAACGTAGTACAATATTAGTTATGTCTATATGCCAGTTTTAAAATCACGTGTTACTGATTGCAAAAGGAAACAGAATGGACCAGAATTATCAGAAGTTTGAAAGTTTTTCGTGTGACCAACATTCTCACTTTTTAAGGACAACAACGAACGATCACGATGAATGCGTGCTAAATAACAAAATTTGTACGCGAAAATTTTCGGCGATTCTAGAAGACGTCTTTTACACAATCAGAACCGTTATTTACTGCATTGGCGGCACCGATAAGACTTGCAGAAGATCCTCACATTAGAGTGTGGGACTTCCTCCTAGTTGTAATTCCCGCGGAGCTGCTATGATTTTCTGTACATCGGATGGGCTGCTTTTCCGATTTATTTTTGACTTCGCTTTCCTTCATGATTTGTTGAGGATCTTGCTTCGTGGTACCTATGAAATGGATTTAGTTCTTTCATTGGGCAGTCGTAAGTTAACCTCCAGCCATCGCTCCTAAATAGAATAGTACCATATTTCCTTAGACAGTGGATGTCGTATTGATTTTTGTCGTACAGTTCAGCTTTCGGTGGAACTGTCACATATTTGACGCTAGCCGATAACAGCACTGTGATGTTCTACTATCGCCGCCGCAAATAAACATCAGCGTACGATTATATCGTTCATAGATTGTTCACTGCCGCGAAATCGAAGGAAGAAGTTTTTACAGTGATTGGCATCCAACTGTCATTTTAGCTGAATACATATAAATAGATGAAGCGCACCAATTTGCTCCTGCGTGAACAACACTCACAATTAGTTTAGTTGGTGAAATATCTCGGAATGACTCAAGCGCTGCGGAATGGTCAGTAACGCAAACACTGTAGGAGAGAAAGGAAATTAGATAGTGGTTCTTTAAGTGGAGTCTAGGGAGGCGTAGCTTATTCGAAAGGGAAGTCGCCTGCTATAAGCTTGTGCAATCCATGCGCGATCATCGTTAGTTTGTCTGGGACACGAGCCAAAGCGGAGATAGCGTCACTTCAAAGGCGAAGTTCCCGTTTCGTGACTAGTTTATGTATTAGCACACGAGATTTTGCGATACGCTCAACAAGCACTGCACAGTGGGCGGCAGAGCAACAAGACTTCGCCTGTTGCAACAGAAGCGATATATTATTGAGAGACTCGTAATACAAAAGAAACATGACAAAGAAATCGTTTTTGAAATTGCCCAGGATGTTTACTCTCTGTAACAGAAAGTCATTGACCCTATGCCTTGTTGATACAACGAATGAAAGCCGCATGGGAAACTGCAATCGCTTTATATCTAAGGGCATACTTAAATTACTCGTAACGACGTAATGCGAAAAATGGAATACGTTTTCACCTGCGGCATATCCCATGATGGTGGCAAAATGTGTGAAATCTTATGGGACTTAACTGCTGAGGTCATCAGTCCCTAATCTTACACACTACTTAACCTAAAATATCCTAAGGACAAACACACACACCCATGCCCGAGGGAGGACTCGAACCTCCGCCGGGACCAGTCGCACAGTCCATGACTGCAGCGCCTAAGACCGCTCGGCTAATCCCGCACGGCGATGATGGTGGCCTCTATTACGTTCGGCAATAGGTTCTTCACGGCCATCATTCTTCCGCTGCATATGTAACAACGGCAACTAATCAATAAATAAGAGTTCGCAATCATGTTCTTGTCAAACTGTCGAACTTTCGATCGTCCCGCAGTCTAGTGATGTCGGATGGTACTGTCTCTAAGACGGGTTTTGCCACTATAATTTATTCTCGCGATGGGAATTACGGTCATTTTAGCACGATGTATTTCGTTTGTTAGGCATCCAATATTTCTTTAATTTTCTTCATTGTCTGAATATAGAAATTTGAACTAAACACGTCAAGTACTTTTCGAGAGGCTTAGTAAAAACGTTTCTCGTCTGCAAATTTTACATACTGTGTACATAAGAAACATTTATAATATATGGCCACCAAAATGTTCGTTTGGGTATCGTGTACAAATTTGAAGTATATCGGCCAAGACCTTTTACGGAGTTATAGTAACAACCTTTCCCCTTTATACACTTAAGCGCCAAAGAAACTGGTATAGGCATCTGTATTAACGTACAGAGAGATGTAAGAAATCAGAATGCGGCGCTGCTCTCGGCAACGCCTATGTAAGACAACAAGTGTCTGGCGCAGTTGTAAGATCGGTTACTGCTGCTACAGTGGTAGGTTATCAAGATTTAAGTGAGGAAAGTGGTGTTACAGTCGGCGCACGAGCGATGGAACACAGCGTATCCGAGTTAGCGATTAAGTGGGGAGTTTCCCGTACGACCATTACACGAGTGTACCGAGAATATCAGAAATCCGGTAAAACCTCAGATCTCCGACATTGTTGCGGCCGGTAAAAGATCCTGCAAGAACGGGACCAACGACGGCTGAAGGGAATCATTCAGCGTGATAGAAGTGCAACCCTACGGCACATTGCTGCAGATTTCAATGCTGGGCCAGCAACAATTGTCAGCGTGCGAACCATTCAACGAAACATCGATATGGGCTTTCGGAGCCGAAGGCCCACTCTTGTACTCTTGATGACTGCACGACACAAGCTTTATGCCTCGCCTGGCCTGTTGATGACAGCAAACTTGTTGCCTGGTCCGACGAGTCTCGTTTCAAATTGTATCGAGCGGATGGACGTGTACAGGTATGGAGACCACCTCATGAATCCATGGACCTTGCATGTTAGCAGGGGGATGTTCAAGTGGGTGGAGGCTCTGTAATGGTGTGGAGCGGTTGCAGTTTGAGTGATGCGGGACCATCCATCCATGTTCACTGTGCATTCCGACGGGCATTTAAAGCAGCACAATCCGACCTCCCCCCCCCCCCCCCCCACGTCCCCCAGAGTGGCTGCAGGAACACTTCCGCTAGCCACCAATCTCCCCAGTCATGAAAATTATTGAGCATATCTGGGATGCCTTGCAACGTGCTATTCGGAAGAGATCTCCACCCCCTCGTACTCTATCGGATTTATGGACGGCCCTGCAAGATTCAGTCCATGCCACATTGGGTTTCGGCACTTCTGGGTGCTCGCGGGGACTCTACACTATATTAGGCAGGTGTACCAGTTTCTTTGGCCCATCAGTGAATGTTACATGCATCTATGTTTCAGGTCGGATTACGATATCTTACGTGGACAGTGTTCTTCCACTTGTCTGGAAGATAGTGTCCAAAATTCGATCAAGACCGGAATAAAACTGTAGATTTGTATGAAATACAAACAAACGGACACTCTTATATACAGAGGGTTCCAAACAAAATGTATCCACTGTTGAAAAGTCCATGCCGGCCAGTGTCCGTGCGGTTCTAGGCGCTACAGTTTGGAGCCGAGCGACCGCTACGGTTGCAGTTCGAATCCTTCCTCGGGTATGGACGTGTGTGATGACCTTAGGTTAGTTAGGTTTAATTAGTTCTAAGTTCTAGGCGACTGATGACCTCAGAAGTTGAGTCGCATAGTGCTCAGAGCCATTTGAACCATTTTTTTTAAAGTCCATAACTTGCAAACTAATTGGCGGAGTTGTCTCATTTTTGGTGAAAGTGTACCTTAAAGTCCAACTTAAAGATATCACTGTAGGCGTTCGAAATGGTCACCATTAACATCCACACACAAACGATGTCGCCGAACTGCAGCACGAACTACTGACTGCAACGTGTTCAGTTGGATATCTGCACATGAATGTACGATGAATTCTCGAAGTTCATCCAATGTGCGTGGCTTTTGTCGATAAACGACGTTCTTTAGTGTTCCCCACGGGTAAAAATCCAGAGGAGCTAGGTCTGGGGAACGTGGTGGATACTCCACAGCACCTCCACGGCCTACCGATCTTCCTGGTAGATTTTCGTCGAGATAAGCCCTAACACGATTTTGGTAGTGGGCTGGGGCACCATCTTGTTGAAAGTTAACTCTTCCGTCTCCATACAAGTCTCGGATGGCAGGTAAAATGGATGTCCGAAGCTTCTGAAGGTGCACCTCACCGGTAACTGTGCCTAAAAGAAGAATGGCCCAATCAAGGCGCGGTAAGACAACCCACACCATACATTACTCCTGGCAAATTCACGGTTTTGTCTACATGGACGTTCGGATTTTCGGCGGCCCAGTAAATGCAATTGTGGCGATTTACTGTACCATTGAGTTTGAACTGTGCCTCATCAGACCACACTATCATCTCTGCAAACACTTCACCGTTGCGCACCATGTTAGTAAACCACTCGCAGTACGCCATTCTACGATCTGGGTCGTCCTCGTTCATTGTGTGTAGCAATCGTGGGATGTAGCACTTCCACTCTGCTGTCTTCAAAATTCGCCGAACACTTGAGCGACTCACTCCAGTTTCACGGGCACACTGTCTCATAGACTTCTGTGGTGAGCAATTGTTTGTAACACATGACAGGAGTTAGTTGGACTTGTTACTGTTACGGGTCGTCCAGATCGTTGTTTGTGTACCTCTTTAACACAGCCTTAGGCTTCAAATTTGTCTCGAATGCGACGAATCGTTAAATGTGTCAGTGGCTCTACTTGATACTCATTTCTCCATTGCCGTTGAACATCATTAATGTTTTCGTACTTAAAATACCACTTCAAAACTGACTCCCTTTCATCGAATGTAAGCCTTGCGCCAGCCATGTTTACTAGGTGCAACTAAGAACAAAACACTGACTATCTGGCGACTGTCATCTGACAAAACAAAACAACGCAATACAACGCTTGTGTGGCGATTGCCGGAACTACAAATTATTACACTACCAAACATGAGACAACTCCGTCAATTAGTTTGCCAGTTATGGACTTTTAAACAGTGGATATAATCTTAATTCTTAATTTGCGGTCGGATCCCTTCGCGGCGCCACAGATGTAAACGTAACCTTAAGAGAGGGAACTCGTGTGTGCGCCATCTGTCTGCGTACCATGTGTTATCGTATGTTGGCTGTTTGTGTATCGTATTATCTAAGGCGGAATTTGGGCTGCACTTACCTAAACGACAATGGGAAGCCGCCTCAAAACCAATTTCAGATCCTGTCGGTTATCAGCCCACGGTTGTTAATCCGCCGTACGGATTCGTTACAGATGTGGCTTACCTCCCCGTGACGCAAGCAAGCGCGCTTTTGCCAGCGGGGCATACGGCGGAAGCAACACAATGGTAAAATTAAGGGAAGCGTAGTGAGCTGTTGCTGTCTCATGTCGGCTGTAGCTTACTTCAGTGTCGGAACCTCAGAAGTGAGAAAAGTGCATGTCTGTGTGCGTGGGTGTTCGAAATGGGTTCAGATGAGGAAGACTCGGGTACAGCCGCTCGCCAGAGTCTCGTTAAATTCCGGATGCCTGCGCAACTGCCTCGCATAAAGGCGCGGAAAAAAGGGAAGAAAAAAGTAACCGGCGGAGCAAAAGCTCGTTTGGCTTTTGATAGGTTCCGCCTGACGGCATTAATTTCCCAGAAATGCGGCGCCAGAATAAACTCGCGGCGGAGGCGGCTTTGGTCGGCTGATCCGCCGCGCCGTGCGCCTAATTGAAACATCGCGGCCTCTTCTCTTCTCTGCGCTGGTTCCCATTCACCACCCATCTGCCGTCTAGTCTGCCACACTTCCTAGAGGGCTTCCAAATCACTTCGACGCAGGCGGGGATCTGGGTTTGGCTCTGTAAGGGATCGCAGTTTGTTCTAACTTGTCATCGCTGCCACATCCACCCTGGGACAGATGACTACGATTTCAATAATAATAATTAAGTATATAAATAGTTTTAATATAAAATAGTAATTTTACAACACTGGTTAGTACATCGATTGCAGTATTCCCGTTGTATTTCCAACGATAGATTTATTTCAAGTAGTGAATCATGATCGACTTCACCACCTCATTATGCAGTATGTGCGGAAGGACAATGGCAGAAAAAACTCAACTTTCCTTGAATATATGTTCCGACACTAGACATCAGAAATCTGCTCCGCATACTGATTTTAAACTCGCCAACGGGTCCTATGACGTCATCTTCGAACTCTGTGTTCGTAGACTCGAGTAGCGGGTCTTCGTCGCTGGCTGTTCAACCGAAAACTCGTCACTTGAGTTTGTCGTTGAGTGCAAGTGGACTGTATCAGCATAGAAAGGAGAGGGACTACACAAGTACGCAAGTGTAACTGACGCCTCACAGCATAGGCGCTACACACATACACATCTGTTGGGCATGCCGATTATTATATGCATACGAATACAATGACTGGTCGAATAAGAAGCAACTGCAATACCACCGTTCTCAGACTGGTCATACTCGTGAAGTCGCCGACCGCGGTGGTCTAGCGGTTCTAGACGCTCAGTCCGGAACCGCGGGACTGCTACGGTCGCAGGTTCGAATCCTGCCTCGGGCATGGATGTGTGTGATGTCCTTAGGTTAGTTAGGTTTAACTAGTTCTAAGTTCTAGGGGACTGATGACCACAGATGTTAAGTCCCATAGTGCTCAGAGCCATTTGAACCAACTCGTGAAGTCGAAGGTAGGAAGGAAGGAAGGAAAGAAGCAAGCAGGTAAAGTACAGACGTACAGCGGCGCCTTGGTTTCAAATGTATGCAACCCTCAACCTTAGACTCGCATTCGCTCCATTTCTGATCTCTAACCGATAAAGATGTCACATATTCTTCAAATCAGTACAGCAATCTTCATCTAGCAAATACTTCAATCTTCATCTCAAGAAGAAAACACTGCTTACAGCTTCAGAGTTCAAAGCTCGCAATGAGGGTTGGCAGTTCTGAACGACAGATCAGTATAACAGATTAACTCTTTTGTTTTCCAAACTCGATGCAGTCATTGTTCTGTTTGCCTTATTTTTTTCTCTGCCTTATTTTTGCTCTTGGGACAATATGGTATCCAACGTGGGCCATCGATTCAGGGAGCCTACATATGGTACCCCCGCGAAGTTTCTGTGATCACCAACCCATCTTCAAGACGTGCGTCGCCACTTGGCTTGGTTCTCCACAGCATATTAGTTTTGTTCTCATTATATATATATATATATATATATATATATATATATATATATATATTCCGTTTGTTAGTACCCTTTGTCGCTAAGGTATACGTACGGATACACCTTACTCTTCGTGAGTATACGTTACATCACATGCTTCAGCATAACGTCTATGAGATTGCAGTTCAGAGAAGTAAGGTACCTAAAAAGCTTTTGAGAAATAGATGACCAGCAATTAATGTACGAACTATAGTAACAATTTCCGAAAACGTCATAATTTACACAATATAAAATCAATCTTAGCCCTAACCATTACGGGTATTTCGCTTAGCTCAAAGATTGTGAACACAGGTGTGCAGACTAACGAGCGTGTAAAACCCGAACCGTAAAGCTGTTTCCGTCAGTCGTTTCCGCCTACGTTCGCGAAGTCAGAATCTCTTCCTTATGGTGGGTCTTTCACTTCCTGTCTTCCATTACTCAACTTACTGTGGTTTTACGGTTTTCCTTTTGTACTCACGAACGGCGTCGCGTTTGTTGTTCACAGCAGGCTCGGGCAACCAGAGAATGCGCGCCTTTACCTGGCTAGAATGTTATCAGTCAGATCGTTAGCCCACTCACGTGGGCACGGCCTCACGCAAGCAAATGAGGAAGTGTCATGTGTTAAGTACAGCTTGTTTTCGAGAATCTTGGTTTTCGTTCTAATTTATTATCCGAAACTTAACTGTGAAATCTGGTAATCGATGTATGTAAAAATATAAAGACTTTTACTGAAACGTCCTGGTTTTTTTATGACGAGGGATCGTGTCTACCATGACACTCTTCTGTGGATCCGCACTTGCTATGATGGCTGTACTCTGCTCGGTAGGGTGGACAAAAGAAGGATGTGAAGGGCCTACCCTGTCAACTGGTAAACCTTTCGGGGTGTTAGGTCGTGGTCCATGAAACTCTTCTTTTCCTAACGTTTCGTCTAGAACTGCGCTGGACGTCGTCCTCCGTTGAGTCCCATCGACCAGCGCAGTTTTGGACGAAATGTTAGGGACAGAAGAGTTTCGTGGACAACGACCTTATACACCGAAAGATTTACCAGCAGCAATGTCATCCAGTCGTGGAAGCCTTCATTCTATTTATTAGCGACGGAAACAAGCTAGTATTACGGGAGGAAATCAACGGTGGTTTTTTTTTCCAAAAGAACCGTGCTGACGTTCATCTTAAGCTATCTAGGCGAACCAAGGAAAACTTAAAATTGAATGGCTGGATGGAATTAGAAATGTTGTCTTCCCAGATACCGGAGATTTGTGGTAAGGCATTACATTATGGAACCAAACTGCTGAGGGCATCGGTCGCTAAGCCGACACACTACTTAATCTAATTTAAACTAACTTACGCTATGGACAAAACACACACACACACACACACACACACACACACACACACACACACACACACACACACACACACACACACACACACACACCCGAGGGAGGATTCGAACCTCCGACGGGGCGAGCCGCACGGACCCTGACAAGGCGCCCCAGACCGCTCGGCTCCTAAATACTGATCAATTGTGTTAAGCACTGAACCAACGCTCTCGCCGTGGAGGAACAACAGATATCAGTGCAGACGACATAATCCTTCTGCCCGAAGCTAAGAAAGGATTATGAAATGTAAAGCTACACCAAAGTTCGGCAGTGTAGCGATCGGACGCAGTGTGTTGACGTGATGCTGCCAACGACACCTACTCTTTTATTTACATCCTCCTTAAAAGTACACACTTCAGTTAGTAAAGGAATTAAATTCATTGCGGACAGATTATAAGAAAAGCGACGCTGGGCTGACGACGTACTGAAACCAACAGTTTGGTTTTTAGACGGCATGAACCTTTTACAAGACAAGTAATTTAAACGAAAATGTGTGTACCTGGATTTTTAACATTGACTCTAAATAAATAATTATTGAGCAGATATAATCAGTTACAGGTGCAACCACATCAAATGAGCGAGAGTCGATCTTGAAAGCTCAGATAATCATTTGGCTCGGTTATCCGCAAGTTAAATTTTCGTGCGTCAGTCTTGCTTTTTTCTTATACCATTCCTTCCTCTATCTACGTTTCCTATATTCCTTAGACGAACGAACCCCCCCCCCCCCCCCCCCCCTCCAAGATCCAAATAAGAGCTTCCGTCCCGTCCCTATCCGGCATATCTGCAAGTCCGAGAATTTATGTGAACTTCGCACAGTATCGCTTCGCTGTCCGGAGCCAACCGTTCAGTATATTTGCACAACATTATTAATAGACTAGAGACCGCTTAATGGTGACATTCGATACTTGGTAGCGGTATAGATATCTGTATCCTGACAGATTGCGTTACAGCAGAGCGACGGGGTCATGACAGTCTTTGCGACCGTTGATTGTTTCTTTCGAAACCGAAGTTGCAGTGTCAAATCCAAGTAACTGTGGAAAGGCTTTTCAGAGGCCGCTGCCAGTAACGAAATTAGCTGACTCTCTTAAACTATTTAATGGAGCAACGTGTTTCGAAGTATGCTACAATAGCAAAACAAAAACATTTAAAAAGTGTGTTGCATTGTATAGTGAAGATGAGGTTTATATCCCGAAGCATGTTGATCCATTAAATACTATCAGTACACAAATTTTGTGACTGGAAGCGATCTCTGAAAAATCTTCTCATATTTTTGAAACAGTCAGGGTCAATTAACAATCAATATGGCCATAAATTGTGAAGTAACTACACTGAAGTGATAGGATAGCGATACTCAATATACAGATGGCGGTAGTGTCGCGTACACAAGGTATAATAGGACAGTGCATTGGCGGAGCTGTTATTTGTGATGCATGTGGAAAGGTTTCCGGGGTGACTATGGTTCAAATGGCTCTGAGCACTATGCGACTTAACTTCTTAGGTCATCAGTCGCCTAGAACTTAGAACTAATTAAACCTAACTAACCTAAGGACATGACACACAACCATGCCCGAGGCAGGATTCGAACCTGCGACCGTAACTGTCGCTCGGCTCCAGACTGTAGCGCCTAGAACCGCACGGCCACTCCGGCCGGCCGGGGTGACTATGGCCGCACGACGGGAATTACGACCGTGAACGCGGAATGGTAGTTGCAGCTATAGAATTCAATATTCCGAGCTCCACCGTGCCAGTAGTGTGCCGAAAGTACCATGTTTCAGGCAACGACGGACAACGCAGTGGTCAACGGCCTTCACTTTACGACCGAGAGCAGCGGTGTTTGTGTAAAATTGTCAGTGTTAACAGACAAGCAATACTGCGTGAAATAACACCAGAAATCAATGTGGGACGTACGACGAACGTATCCGTTACGAGAGTGCGGCGAAATTTGGCGTTAGTGGGCTATGGCAGCAGACGACCGACGCGAGTGCCGTTACTAACAGCAAAACATCGTATCTCCAGGGCTCGTGACCAAGCCGGATTGGACCCCAGACAACTGGAAACCCATGGGGCTTCACGGAGTCCGCACCACATTCGAACCCGTGATAGGATTCGAATGTGGCGCAGTCCCCACGAAGTTGTCGCGCTGTCCAAGCTGATGGTGGCTCCAAACTGGAGTGGGCTGTGATCACACGGAATGGACATGGTCCTCTGGTCCAAGTGAACCGATCATTGACTTGAAATGATTGTGTTCGTCTACTTGGAGGCCATTTGAAACCGTTCACGTACTTCAGGTTCACAAACAACGATGTCATACCACCGGGCCACAATGGTTCGCGAACGGCTTGAAGATCGTTCTGGACATTTCGAGCGAACAATTTGGCCACGGAGGTCGCCCATCATAAATTCCATTGTACATTTATGGGACGTAATGGAGAGGTCAGTTCGAGTACAAAATGATGCGCCGTCAACACTTGCGCAATGATGACTGCCTGTAGTGGCAGCATGTTTCTGTATTTCTGTAGGGGACTTCCAACGACTTGTTGAGACCGGGCCACATCGAATTAATGCACTACGCCAGGGAAAAAGAGACCCGACACGATATTAGCAGCTATACCATTACTTTTATCACCTCAGTGTAATCTGCCACATATGTACGGAAATCCCACGTGGGTTATTAGTACTTCAGTTAACTCTTGACGATGAGGACAGTTGAAGTCGTCGAAAGTTCGTACATAAGAAGTCAGAAAAACATTTAACCTAGAACATCGTCATGAAAACGAAAATACGTTCTCAAACTACTGATCTACTATTATATTCTCGATACATGAAAAAAAAAATGGTTCAAATGGCTCTGAGCGCTGTGGGACTTAGCAACTATGGTCATCAGTCCCCTAGAACTTAGAACTACTTAAACCTAACTAACCTAAGGACATCACACAACACCCAGTCATCACGAGGCAGAGAAAATCCCTGACCCCGCCGGGAATCGAACCCGGGAACCCGGGCGCGGGAAACGAGAACGCTACCGCACGACCACGAGCTGCGGACTTCGAGACAAGAAACTCATTTTATCACATGTTGCTTCTCGCGAGAACTTCGGCATTTTGGTGGCCATAAACTTCTTTGTGTACGATGCAAGAATGGCAATTAGAGGCATACAGCAAACTGCGACTAAGTGCATCTCACAGCCTGTTTATCTTTCAGATGTTCCATGGCTCTGTTTTATCGTGAACACTATATTCTGTTGCATTCATCTGGTCACTAATCATGTCTGTCGCTCTCTCATTCACGCAAACGTAATGACACAGCGAAATACTAGGGGCAGGGCACGCGAGAGATGCGCATGCGCAGGCAGACACGTGACAACAACCGATTGGTACATCGACACCGAAGTCAGTAGAGACGGAGCATTATTTCGGAATATTTCTAGCATGTGAAAGGAATCGGCCGTACCCTTTGAAAGGAACTACCCCTGCATTTTCCAGGGGCGATTTAGAGAAATTATGAAAAACCTGAATCTGGATGGCGGGACGCGGGTTTCAACCGTCGTCCTCTGGAATTAGTGCAGTGTGCCAGCTACTGCGCCAGCTCGCTAGGTCGTCATGTTTCATAGAACCATGAAGAATGATTGTACTACCGAGTTGTACGAACGCCTCTCCCTTCCCCCCCCCCTGCCCCCTTCCTTCCTTCCTAAAACACCCACTGCACTTTCAATACAGATTGAGACTCTCTGAGTTAAACAACGACGGAATAGCATCCATTTTATTGAGTGCAGAACCCGCGCCTGCATCATTGCGGCGCAGATAACAGTAATATTGACGTGACTGGTGGCGCAGATAGTAATGAAGCATTAGTAAGTAGCCGAGACAAAGGCGGGAACAGCGGCGGAAGAACTGGGCGCAAGCGTGTCGGCAGGAAATTCGACACGCGCGATCGACATCGGATCCGTGGTGCACGCCAGCCCACTACATGCAGGTGGGACGGATCGGCGGACAACAGGTGCAGCGACTCGTGGGAACCCGTGGGAGGGGAGCCAGCCCGAAATGGCTTCGTGCGATTTATCCGCTCTGTTCGTACGACAACGGAAATTAGTTCGTGGTTCGTTAGCCCTAACCCAGGGCTGCAACCTACACAGGGTGAGACAGACCACCCCAAATATATCTGGAGCACTCATATTACATAAAGTGTTGAGGTGGGATTGACTTTTATTGCTAAACATCACAGAAGATGTTGGACTTGGCCACCAACGACATCTACAGCAATATGCAGGATGTTCGGAAATTCTCTTTACTTGTAGAGAGGAGTGAGTGTACAATATTTCGAATAGGAACCTATGTCCGGAAACGTGCCGTTTCCGTTCTACGACGGTTTTAACTCAGGTGTCTAGCTTATCCGCTTCTGTCAGAGGCATTGAATTAGATAGTGACGCAGTACTGTTGTTATGAGGTAACAATTTGAAACAAAACAAAACGAAACATCCGCTTTTCACTTAAGCGCATTTCTCTGTATTAACACTTAAACTTAGGTCTTTACATTATTCCAAAACAAAAAAGAACCCAGCATACTGTACGTACACAATAGAACTGATGCATTACAACAGCGGCTCGATGTGGCGACCGTGAACGTTGATACAGACACTGTACCTAAGAAAACATAAAAATGCAGTAAATGAAGCAGGCTAAAAGGAGTACAAACGTCTCAAAAATGAGATCGACAGGAAGCGCAAAATGGCTAAGCAGGGATAGCTAGAGGACAAATGTACGGGTGAAGAGGGATATATCACTATGGGTAAGATAGATACTGCCTCCAGGAAAATTAAAGAGACCTTTGGAGAAAAGAGAACCACCTGTATGAATATCAAGATCTCAGATGGAAAACCAGTTCTAAGCAAAGAAGGGAAAGGTGAAAGGTGGAAGGAGGACATAGAGGATCTATACAAGGGCGATGTACTTGAGGGCAATATTATGGAAACGTAACAGGACGTAGATAAAGATGAAATGGGAGATATGATATCGCTTGAAGAGTTCGACAGAACACTGAAAGACCTAAGTCGAAACAAGGCCCCGGGAGTAGACAACATTCCATTGGAACTACTGATAGCCCTGGGAGAGCCAGCCCTGACAAAACTATGCCGTCTGGTGAGCAAGATGTATTAGACAGGCGAAATACCCCCAGACTTCAAGAAGAATATAATAATTCCAATACCAAAGAAAGTAGGTGTTGGCAGGTGTGAAAATTACCGAACCATCAGTGTAATGAGACACTGCTGTAAATTACTAACACGAATTCTTTACAGACGAATGGAAAAACTGGTAGAAGCCACCAACCTCTGGGAAGATCACTTTGGATTCCGTAGAAATGTTGGAACACATGAGGCAATACTGACCCTACTACTTATCTTAGAAGATAGATTAAAGAAAGGCAAACCTACGTTTCTAGCATTTGTTGACTGGAATACTCTTTCAAATTCTGAAGGTGGCAGGGGTAAAATACAGGGAGCGAAAGGCTACTTACAATTTGTACAGAACCCAGATCGTAGTTATAAGTATCGGGCGAGGGGAGGGGGGGGGGGGGGGGCATGAAAGTGGATCAGTGGTTGACAAGGGAGTGAGACAGGGCTGTAGTCTATCTCCAATGTTATTCAATCTGTATATTGAGCAAGCAGTAAAGGAAACAAAATAAAAATTCTGAGTAGGTATTAAAATCTATGGAGAAGAAATAAAAACTTTCAGGTTTACCGATGACAATGTAATTCTGTTAGAGACAGCAAAGGAGGTAGAAAAGTAGTTCAACGGATTGGACAGTGTCTTGAAAGGAGAAGATAAGTTGAACATCAACAAAAGCAAAACGAGGATAATGGAATGTAGTCCAATTAAATCAGGTGATGCTGTGAGAATTAGATTAGGAAATGAGACACTTAAAATAGACGAGTTTTGCTATTTGGGACCAAAATAACTGATGGTGGTCGAAGTAGAGAGGATATAAAAAGTAGACTGGCAATGGCAAGGAAAGCGTTTCTGAAGATTAGAAATTTGTTAACATCGAGTATAGCTTTAAACGTCAGGAAGTCGTTCCTGAAAGTATTTGTGTGGAGTGTAGCCATGTATGGAAGTGAAACATGGACGATAAATAGTTTGGACAAGAAGAGAATAGAAGCTTTCGAAATGTGGTGCTACAGAAGAATGCTGAAGAAGTGAAGCATGGACGATAAATAGTTTAGACAAGAAGAGAGATGGGTAGATCATGTAAGTAATGAGGAGATCCTGAATAGAATTGGGGAGAAGAGGAATTTGTGGCACAACTTCACTAGAAGAAGGCATCGGTTGGTAGATCATGTTCTGAGGCGTCAAGGGATCATCAGTTTAGTATCGGAGGGCAGCGTGGAGGGTAAAAGCCGTAGAGGGAGACCAAGAGATGAATACACTAAGCAGACTCAGAAGGATGTAGGTTGCAGTAGTTACTTGGAGATGAAGAAACTTGCACAGGATAGAGTAGCATGGAGAGCTGCATCAAACCAGTCTCTGGACTGAAGACCACAACAACACCTATGAAGGATGTTCTGGTACACACACTCCATCACTGCTGGTGTCCCTTCAGTTCCCAGTGCGGCGGCCAGAATCCGTGCCAGCAGACGGTTCTCTGTCACTATAAGAGTCTCGTAAGTTAAACTTTCCACACTCCCCCACAAGAAGTAGTCTATAGGAGTTAAATCAGGCGATCGCGGCCGCCACGCAGTTGGAGCACCTCGACCTATCCATCTTTCACCATATCGTCTGTTGAGATGCCTCCGAACAGCACGTGAGAAGTGAGGTGGTGTACCATCATGCTGAAATCACATTTTCTGAAGGACATTCAGTGACACAGCTTCCAGAAAGGGTCCAACACGGTTTTTTAGGAAGATGTTGCAGAACAGGTTAGCTTTAATGGAAGAAGGCATGAACCAATAACATGACCGTCCGGAATACATGCCCACATGTTAATACAGAGCGGTGCTAAAATCCCTAAACATGCGTGGCGCGAGGGTTTTCGGTTGCCCAGACATGGCTGTTCCGCGAATTCATCACAGAGACCCTAGTGAACTTACATTCAACTGTAAACAGAACTCGACGTGGAAGAGGGTGTTCAGCGGTGCAGGAACTACGTGCAGCAGTCTATGCGTTGTGGAAAACCAGCTGGACCCATAGCGTGTACCATTTGTATGTGGTACGGCTGTAACTGTTGCTCACACAGAACGTCCCAGACGATAGTGTAACGCCTGTTGCACGCTCAATTGTTCGACTGCTCGTTGACGGATTCTCTTCAACGCGATGCAGTATATCTTCTTCAAATTCGGGCGTGCGGCGTTGCCATGAATCACCACAGGAGGTGAATCACCACAGGGGGTGAAGGCACCTGTTTTTCGGATCCTTGCGTAACTCGGGCAAAAAGTTTGTGCGATGGCGTGCTATATTGCGGAAAACGTTTGTGATACTGCCGACCAGTAGCGTCATACACAATGAGCATGTCTTTATTCTGAAAACGTGCACGGAAATATGTTGCATCGGAGGTGCACAGGCATTGAATAGATCTCGGAGCAAGGAGGGCGTTAAGTGACAACAGGTAACTATCTGACGTAATACACGTCACCCTATCTACTCTATTGCTTACCAGGAAAGCAACTATATGACTTTTCTCTTTCCCTATCCAGACGTGGACGCGCTTGCACATTTGAATCGAAACCGTCGTAGAATGGAATTGACAAGTTTCCGGAGATGGGTTTCTATTCAGAATATTATTTACTCACTCCTCTCTACAAGTCCTAGAAGTTTATAACGGGAATTTCGGAACACCCTGTAGATACAAAAGAAATTGTATCTCTACGTCAACGCCGCGTATTTGAACATTTTTTTTACGTCAATGTATTCAAGCCATTCTAGCCTCCAGGAAGTCACTGCACTTTCCCTTATAAGAGCGAAAAGGACATTCGCTGCTAAGTCGCTTAATGGGTTGTCTCGGTGTGCCAGTTACAGTCCAGAGATGTTATGTTCTCCATTTATGTAGTGAATCTATGTACTTGCCATGCCCAATACTCACTCCTTTAGTGCTGTCCGCTGTCTTCGATGAACAATTTAAAGAATATGGAATCTTCAAAAAATCGTTCTCAACTAGAAAATATTTTCTAATTTTGAAAAATGTGCAATTAATTTTAATGCTTAATACCATACTACTCTGTCACTTTATTGAATCTAATACTCTTTTGGCAGTGGTGATGGCGGTAATGTGCCGCCGAAATTAGTCGTGTGACAGAATAAAGACATTCTCAAGATGCAGCTGTGGTGGTACTTTTCTCCTATGTCATCAGTTAAGTCCCTCGTCCACGCAATAAGATGGACATCCATAAACCGTTCACTTAAAAGTCGCTCTCCAGACCAAGTCAAAATGGGTGCCGCACTTTCTCCTCAATTCAGAGACACAGCTACATGTCTCTTCGATAGATTGCAGCACTCTCCATTCTAGGAAACAGCTCGGTCCTGTTGTGCTCCACTATCCCGTTCTGTCCCGAAATGTTTTACCGTAGAATTCTTTAAGGTCAAGCTTTGCACCTGACAGCATGGATGCAAGTCTGAAGGCGAAATAAAAATTAAGTTGTGCCACGTTTTCGTCCTAACAGAGTAGGGTGGCTTCGTTGTGGCGTAGTTCGGGTTAACGCTAAAGAGCGCGCTGGCAAAACACTGCAGCGACTCGTAAAGGCGGAGGGAAGCCACGCGGCGAAAACTGGGCACTAATGCGGCACCACTTGCGGCGGATCTCTCCAAGTACTGCGCCGGTGCGACGTTATTTTGCTCGCGCCCGCCCACAGACTCGGCGGTGGCACTCACTCGGATGAAGGACCGCGCCGTATTCGTTTGCGCGACGCACGCGAGGGGCCTCGAAAAGCGCCCTCCTCCGCCGTCCACACTCTGCGCCCGCCGCGGGCTGCGAGGGGATGCTGGAGGGTTGGCACGCCTGCTCGCCCCCCGTGACACCCTCGCCGCACGTACGCGGGGAAGCAGGCCCCGCGAACCAGCGAGCGTGAGTTTAGCGCCAGTCAATACGACAGGCAGGTCCTACAATGGCACCCCCGCACCGCTTTTTCTCTGCCCCCCCCCCCCCAGCAGGCCGAGACGTCACCTGCGAGCGGTCCTCGTTCCCGGACGAGATCGCCTTTGACGGCGGCGTCACAATGGCGGCAGGAATCCGCTCCCACGGCGCGCTTTTGTAAGGCGCCGCCTCCGCCTTCGCTTCCGGGTATTCTTCAGAGCCGGTCGGGCGGACCACCGCTCCGTTCCACGGCAGTGCAGCCGGCGCGACCGGTCCCCCAGCCGGGGTGACTGACTGTACACCTCGCCCAGCGCCTATTCTTCACCATCTCGTTCTGCAGGCCGACACTTAACCGCACGCCTATCCCAATTTTTAAGGTAACTCACAGGAGCGTGTCAGAGAGGGACGTCACATGTACATCGTTATTCATATGCAGGGTCATTTCACGCTGAATATTTCAGATAACGTCGGAAAGGTTGAAAATTAAAATCATTAAGGGAGCCTCATAGGCTTCACTTTTGGGCCCACTCCTATTCCTTATATATGTCAAAATGACCTTCCAGTTGAAGCAAAACTGGTACTTTCTGTAGACGATAATAGCGTTATAATAAATGCCATCAGAGAGAAAGCAACGGAAGAGCTAGTAAATGATACTTTTCAAAGAATTATTACATGTTTCTCCATAAATTTTGAAAAAAAAACACACTACATGCAGTTCTGTATAACAGTTAGTCAAACCAAAAATTGATGTAGCTCACGAGCAGGAGCCAGTAAGTAGCGCAGAATGCTCCAAATTTTTGATTGTACCGATTGGTGAAAACTTGAACTGGAGGGAGCATACTACTCAGCTTCGCAAACAATTAAGTTCAGCTACTTTTGCTCCTCGTATAATTGACAACCTTGGAAGCAAACGTATCAACCTCCTAACGTATTTTGCATATTTCCACTCCATAATGTAAGAATAATGTTCTGTGGTAACTCATCACTTAGAAAGTACTGATTGCATAAGAACAACGGACGTCATGTAGGCACCGCTTACGGAGCTAGTCATTTTAATTGCGACGTGACAACACATATTTCAGATACCGAAATCCGTCATATACAATCTATCACAATTTGAAGACAGTGATGTACATACACTATGTGATCAAAAGTACCCGGACACTCCAAAAAACATACGTTTTTCATATTAGGTGCGTTGTGCTGCCGCCTACTGCCAGGTACTCCATATCAGCGACGTCAGTAGTGATTGTACATCGTGAGAGAGCAGCACTCACGAACTTTGAACGTGGTCAGGTGATTGGGTGTCACTTGTGTCATACGTCTGTACGGGAGATTTCCACACTCCTAAACATCCCTAGGTCCACTGTTTCCGATGTGATAGTGAAGTGAAAACGTGAAGGGACACGTACAGCACAAAAGCGTACAGGCCGATCTCGTTTGTAGACTGACAGAGACCGCCGACAGTTGAAGAGGGTCGTAATGTGTAATAGGCAGACATCTATCCAGACCATCACACGGGAATTCTAAACTGCATCAAGATCAACTGCAAGTACTATGACAGTTACGCGGGAGGTGAGAAAACTTGGATTTCATGGTCGACCGGTTGCCCATAAGCCACACACCACGCCGGTAAATGTCAAACGACGCCTCGCTTGGTGTAAGCAGCGTAAACATTGGAGGATTTAACAGCAGAAAAACGTTGTCTAATGACGAATCACACACACACACACACACACACACACACACACACACAATGTGGCGATCCGATGGCAGGGTGTGGGTATGGCGAATGCCCTGTGAACGTCATCTGGCAGCGTGTGCAGTGCCAGCAGTAAAACTCTGAGGCGGTGGTGTTTTGGTGTGGTGTGGTTGTGTATTTCATGAAGGGGGCTTGCACCCCTTGTTGTTTTGCATGGCATTATCAAAGCACAGGCCTACGTTGATGTTTTAAGCACCTTCTTGCTTTCCACTGTTAAAGAGCAATTCGCTTTTTTTTTTTTTTTAGGGCGCTCACCTACTAAGGTCGCTAGCGCCCAGTCACAAACGTTAGTGCACTAATAGCGTAGAAAAACGCAAGGGGGCAACATCAGAAAGTACTTACAAAGAGCAAGATCTTTTTGGACAAGTCCGTCAATGTAATAAAACTAAGGGCACGAGCAGCTGCTCGAGCGTCGTCAGCTAAAAGTTCCTGTAAGGTAGACGGCAGACGCGGGACAACACGAGAGTGAATAAAACGTGGACAGGATAATAGAACATAGCGCACGGTCAATGGATTACCACAGGGGCACTGCGGGGCGGGGTCACCGGACAACAGGTAGTGGTGGCTAAATGGGCAATGCCCAATCCGCAACCTGGCCAAAATGACCTCCTCTCGCCTGCATAAAGTCCTGACCTTAATCCAGTAGAACACCTTTGGGATGTTTTGGAACACCGACTTCGCGCCAGGCCTCATCGACCGACATCGACACCTCTCCTCAGTGCAGCACTCCGTGAAGAATAGGCTACTATTCCCCAAGAAACCTTCCAGCACCTGACTGAACGTATGCCTGCGAGAATGGAAGCTGTCATCAAGGCTAAGGGTGGGCCAACGCCATATAGAATTCCAGAATTACTGATGGAGGGCTCCACAAACTTGTCATTTTCAGCCAGGTGTCCGGATACTTCTGATCACATAGTGTACCTACAACACTAGAGAAAAAAATGGCCTTTATTACCCATTAGTTAGTGGCTCAAAGGTGAGTTCAATATGCAGCAATAAAAATTTCTGATCATTTGTCCAATAACATGAAGCGTCTGATAGGCAGTAAAACAATTTTTAAATCTAATTTAAAATCATTTCTCCTGGACAACTACTCCTATTCCACTGGCAAATATCTGCTTAAAAACTGGTAGCCATTAAAAAAAAGGTATGAATATAACTTTATCTTCATTAATGTTAATAGCAATAATGATACTTATCCTGTAAACTGACGCATTCCACATGATTTCGATAAAAGAATCGTTCGTATGATCTGTGGAACATTAAATAACTAAACTAAGTGCCTCAACTGCCGAACTCTGATAATGATTGTACAGAATTCCCAAAGTTCTGTCGTGCCGGTACCAATACTCTTGGTGACGTTTTGCATAGTGTCGCTGGCAGCGAGAATTCTTGTGAGGAGGTCCTCTCTACAGGCATCTCTCTCACGAAGACTTTTCACATGGCGCCACTGCAGGATATCAAGTGCGGCGAGATCAAGTGAACGTACTGGCCACGAAACATATCCTCTGCCAAACCACTTTTCAGGGAATATCTGATCCAGGTGATCACGAACCTACAGTTCAAAGTGAAGCGGGGCTCCTTCATGTTGGAACCACATACGTTGCCGAGTAACCATGCAATCTTAGCAACTACAGTCGGTACATGTATTCCCCCGTCAGAGGTGTCAGAACGATTTTCGCAAGTAATTTTCCAATTGGTCGTTTCTGGACCAGGCTCTCCTACTTCAAATTGCTACATTTACCCTTCTCCATCATCCCTGAAACCTCGGAACATCACAAAATCACCATGTATACTGGCAGAACCGACATCAGGGAAGATCAGTTTGCGTACCGGAGAAATATAGGAACATGCGGACAATACCGAACCTATGACTTATCCTAAAAGATAGCCATAAGAAAGGCAAACCTATGAGTGCTTGTATAGCACTTGTAGATTTAGAGAAGGTTTTTGAGAATGTTGACTGGAATAGGCCTACACACACACACACACACACACACACACACACACTCTCACTCTCTCTCTCTCTCTCTCTCTCTCTCTCTCTCTCTCTCTCTCTCTCTCTGTCTGTGAAATTCTACAGGTGGTAGGGACAAAATAGAGGGAGCGAACGGCTGTATAGTCTGTACAGAAATCGGACTGCAGTTACAAGAGTTGAATGACATGAAGGGAAGCCGTAGTTGAGAAGGCAACTAGACAGGGTTGTAGCCCTTTCCAGATGTTAGTCTGTACATTGAGCAAAGTTGTGAAGGTGACCAGGGAGAAATTTGAAAAGGGAATTAAAGTTTTTGGAGAAAAAATACTTTTTTGTTTGCCACTGAGACTGCAATTTCGTCAGAGACGGCTAAGGACTTGGAAGAGCAGCTGATTGGGATAGATAGTGTCTTGAAAAGATATTATGAGATAAAACATCAATAAAAGTAATTCAAGGGTGTTGGAATGTAGTGTGAGTGAGTAAGGTGATGTTGAGTGAATTACATTAGGAAACGAGCCACTAATAGAAGTAAATGAGTTTTGCTATTTGGGCAGCAAAACAACGGATGATGACCGAATTAGCCAGGATATAAAATGCAAGAGAAAGGTTTCTTAAAAAGAGAAGTCTCTAACGTCTAACATAAATTTAAAGGTTAGAATGTGTTCTTCGAAGGTATTGTTCTGTAGTGTAGCCTTTTGTGGCAGTGAATCGTGGAAGATGGGAAATTCAGACAAGATGATGATAGAAGCTTTTGAAATGTAAGGCTGTAGAAGAATGCTGAATAGATGCGACAATACAGAGCCGATGATTTGCCTACGAGTGTTAACCGTACACTAAGGTCCTAGATTCGCTGACTGCTGCTTCAAAATATTGCTTCACCATCAGGTAACAGTTTAGTAAACATATATCACGTCTGTTAATAAGATGCACTCTGAATACTCACCACCACAGCCCACACGCAAAGTTCTTCGTGAGCTACACACTGCTTTCTCCAAAAGTAACAGGTGGTATTATTAATGTGGCATGCTGGTTGCTGTGAAAACAGCGCGGAGAGATCCTGCCTGTGTTAACTAGGTGAGATCTGGGGCAGGCATTTCCAAGGAAGTGTACCGAGCGATCGAGAGTACACGGTTTTAGATTTCGTGACCGCCGTGCCTGGTGCCTTGGCATCTGTTGATCGCCGGCGGCTGGCGTCCCAGTACGGGGCTGTTCGCCGGCTGGGGACACGTGTTACCTGTTGCAGGCCGACGCTCGATAAAGGCTGCCTATCAGTCGGCGAGGCCCTGTTAACCGGCGTGCCAGTAATTTAATGTTCCCCCGCCGATGGCTGCCGCGTCTAATTGCCGCTGAGAGCTCATTTACGCCTCCGGCGCCAGCAAAGCCTGTCAGAGTGCCAGTCCGTAAGGCCGGTATTACACTATCAAATTTCTTTGTCCAAAATCTTTGTCCAATATCTTTGTCAAAGATATTTAATAGTGTAATAGGGACTTTGTCAAATGTCGTCCAATATTTGATCAAATCTAGGGCCTCGCTGTATATTTGATCAAAGAAACCGCTTGTCTTCTGTTCACTGCAATGTGACATGTTACCGCATGGAGCGCTAGCATCGCTGCAGCGTTCTGTCGTCTGTAGTGTTTTTATAACCATTGCCGGTAAATACAATTGGTGTGTGCCGACAACTACAAAATTAATAGAGATGTCTGAAGCTGATGAGGCGCTTTACAACGTGAGGCACCCTGAATATAAAAATAGATTAAGAAGATTGGAGACCTAACCTGACCTAACCTAACCCAACCTAACATAACCCTCTCCTATAGCAAGGAATCGGAGTGTTATAGTGAGCTTGTCTTCTGAAGATGTAGCAGTTCTTAAGTGAACATTGTGCTTTGTGATATGAGGATACACTTCACTGAGCACATACAGAAATGTATGCTCATCCATTCTTAAGTAATTGATGTACGACTTGACGTCTTCCACTGTAAGCTCACGTAACAAGTTTTGTTGAATGCTTTTATCGTGTCGTCGTAAAACCCACGGTTTCACCCAGATTAGATTAGTTTTTCGTTCCATAGATCCGTGCTGAGGAGATCCTCGTGCATGTGGAACATGTCGATTTTTTAAGCTGAAATAACAATACTAATAGTATGAATAAATACAATACATCATTTGTTTTTATTAAAAATTTCGCCAATGGAGTAGGAGTTGGCCAGTAGTAAGTCTTTCAGGCTCCTTTTAAACTGATCTTTATTTCTAACTAAATTTTTTATGTTTGCTGGCAAATTATTGAAGATGAGTGTTCCTGAGTAGTGGACCCCTTTTTGAACTAAAGTAAGTGCTTTTAAGTCCTTGTGCAGATCATTTTTGTCCCTGATATTTGTATGTATGAACTGAGTTGTTTGTTGGAAAAAGAGATGTATTATTTACGACAAATTCATTAAGAAGTAAATATACTGAGAGGCAGTAGTTAGTATACCCAGTTCTTTGAAGAGGTTTCTGCAGGACGTCCGTGAATTTACTCCACAAATAATACGTATTACACGCTTTTGGACCTTGAAAACTTTTGTTTGACTTCAAGATTTACCCCCAAAATATTATCCCATATGACATTATGGAATGAAAGTATGCAAGCTTTTTCATTTTTATGTTGCCTATGTCTGCTAACACTCGAATTGCAAATACAGATTTGTTAAGGCCTTTCTGCAGCTCTGTGGTGTGCTCCTCCCAACTGAATTTATTGTCAAGTTGTAATCCCAGGACTTTTAAGACTGTCAACCTCGTATGTATGGTTCCATTTTTTTCCCCCCACTTCTTTTCCGCATGTGCACACAATGCAGTTGGAGTACGTAGAACTGCTGCGGTTAAATAACAAGTTGTTGTCAGCCATCTTGAACTTTGACGAAAAATTTGATGACAGTGTAATAACCCTTGTAGCGCTACGTCAAAGATCTTTGTCAAATATATTGGACGGAATATTGGATCACATCTTTGATCAAATCTTTGACAAAGAAATTTGATAGTGTAATACTGGCCTAAGTCTTGATCCCGCATGGAAATCTGGCAAGCGTGGTGGTTTCTTGACGTCTTCAATCGTAACACTGGTACGCTCCAAGGACTAGTAAGAACTCTTTTTTACCAATTAACATAAGCGATTTATTCAATAAAGTCAGCAGCACTACGTTTGTTTGCGTATGATACTGTTTTTAAATAGCAAACGTTAAGGCCTGCGCGGTTCACAGTATCCATATCCCCTTACACTTCCCACATACCCCAGCTGTGGGTAGTGACGTCGAAATGACGTGTCACTCGATGCAATAGACACAATATTGGTTTAGCCTTATTTCTCTGTTTTTATTCCAATACCATATCAGAAAACAGTTAAGAACTTGCGTGTAACTTTGGATGAGCATCTCAGCTGGGCAGAGAATACAGTCGCAGTGTGCCGGAAGACGTCCGCTTGTCTCAATGCTCTCAGAAAGTTTCGGAACGTATTTCCACCGGACGTGAAACGCCACCTCGTGCAAGCACTCGTTCTACCGAACCTCCACTATTGTGATGTAATTCAACAAGACATGAGTAGTGGAAACAAAAGACGGTTAGAAGTAACAATGAATGCCTGTGTGCGTTACACCCGCAACATTCACCGATATGATGATATTAGTGCTTCATACTCCCAGCTAGGGTGGCTGCGGCCGGACAAATTGCGTGACTACCACACCCTTTGTACTTCACCGACTCCTCTTCGCGCAAGCTCCCCAGTACCTTCTTTCGCAGATTAAACACGTTTCATCGTGTAAGATGCATGTGTTCCGTGTAACGTAGTTAAGATCGTGGATTACGAAACTGAACAAAGTATGTGTATGTGCAACACTAACTTCTTTTGCCGTAGTCTTTTTAATTCATTCTGGGACTTTCTAATGAATGTAATACATTAGATTTTTTTTGTTTACCATATAAACGCGAGCAGTCGGGAATGAGTTTCTTCGATTTTGTGACCTCTGTCTGATTAGAAAACTAAGGATGAAATTACTACGAAAGAAACTACCAGCAACGATAGTTTATACTCACTGTTTGTATCAAATATTTAGCTGTTTATATCGCTATTTCCGAGGGTCTGGTTAGGCGGCGAGTGAAATATTTAGCTGTTGTTTCTGGGATTTTCGTGCATACACTCACTGACGGCAGAAGCTGGTGCAGTGTCACTTTCGGCTTACTCAAAATGTGCCGCTGACATTTTGACGTCACTTGCGAGCAAGTGTGAAGCTTCTCCGTCCCAGCTGACGTCACTCCACCCTTCGGAGCCGCGCAGGCGTTAAGCTCATTCGTTGTCTACAGGGAAATGTCGTCGATTGGTGTGCGGCAGCCTATTTCAAATGTTGATAAACGCCTATAACAAAGAGAAAAAAAACTCCTACCTCAACTGATTATAAGATTAGTGGTCCACCTCTTGAGCACGTAAGATCGTGTAAGTACTTAGGAATAATGTTGGAACGCCGGCCGGGTGGTCGAGCGGTTCTAGGCGCTACAGCATGGAACCGCGCGACCGCTACGGTCGCAGGTTCGAATCCTGCCTCGGGTATGGATGTGTGTGATGTCCTTTGGTTAGTTAGGTTTAAGTAGTTCTAAGTTCTAGGGGACTGATGACCACAGCAGTTGTCCCATAGTGCTCAGAACCATATTTCGTGGACTGACAGACAGGGACTATCAAAGTACATTCAACACAGCAACTGGGACGATGACTGTGGGTAAGAAGTTAAAAAGAATAGGCTACAGTGGTGGAGCGGCTCCTGGTGACCTATGTATTTCTGTAGTTAGTTCGTAATTGATAGTTGAGATGGTGTAAAGAGCGACAGCACTGGACAGTCGATCACTGAAAACGAGTGAATTGGAGTGATGAACCACGCTACACCCTGTGGGAATCCGATGGAAGTGTTTGGGTTTAGCGAATGCATGGAGAACGTTACCTTCCATAATGTGTAGCGCCAACAGTAAAGTACAGAGGAGGTAGTGTTACGGTCCATACATTCACACAGCTCATTGAAAATGGCCTCAACAGAGTCATAAATCCGAAGGGTGGACACACCCCAAATTAATGTCCATTAATAGGTGTCAGAATACTTTCGATCAGATAGTGTATATGTGGCTGTGTGTTCTACTACGATCGAATTACCAATACCTTTCACTAGTCAGTACTTTTAACACTATGCTACAATTACACTCCAGGCCAACATTTTGCGCGGATTCCTTATATCAACATAACTTATATGTTATACGTATACTTGGCCATACGTATACATATGGCCAAGTTGTAGTAATAAACATTTCTATGGTGTAACAGGTGAGTCAGTCTGCTGAGGTTTCTGACCTATTACGGAATTTACGATGTACTCGCATAATGCAGTTTATGCTTCATTGGCCTCCAGCACATTTCAGTCATATTATTATAAATGCAGTGCCCAGTGTCTGTTACGACAGATCAGCTACGAAGGGAGTAATTTTTTCAAAGTATACGTGTCAGCTTGACCACAGTTCCTTGAATTTGCTGTCTGCGAGAGCACCGAAGGTAGTCACTTCTTGCGTAGTACCCAACGAATAGCGTATAAACTTGTCATGGAAACGTGAGAAAGTTTTCGACACCGTACGAGAGTCTTCGAAGCAGCAACTGAAGGACATTTTTAACATTATTTACGAGACTGTACGAGCTGCAGACATTCTGGTCAATTCACGTGAGCTGAAAATTGCAAATACATAATGTTACGTATCAGAATGCTTTATCAACAATTAAGTTTACATGAAAAGGTTTTTTCTCTGTTTAAGTATGTGGAATTTACTGCCATAGTTGGCCACAGATTTTTTAAACATTAAGAAGTTCAGTTTCAAATACTCGAAATGTGAAAACTAAAAACACTTCCTCTTTGAAGAAATGTTAATAAATATTTTTTTAATTCATCTTCTTCTGAGTAGGGTGATGTAGCCATCCGTGTCTTTCCAGTGTATAGTAATCTTCTGATCCATGTTTATCGACGGCACCTAAGAACATGTTTAATAATTTATGGTTCTTATTTATTTATTAGTGACCCCTTCTCCCCATTTTTTCGGTCATTCTGGTTAAATCGCCAGGTTATTTATTCCTTGATGTCCAAGCAAAAATCCTACAGTCACACCAGTTTATCTGTTTGAGAGTTTTTCGCATTCGAATAAAGGATTTTTCGTAAGTGTCTCTGGGGTTTCAGAAGTGGGGAACAAAAGAACTGCAAGACCTACAGAAAACACACACATATCAGCGAATAAAGCATCTCTCGGACTTTTGACTCACATTACGGGTGCTCAAAATGTTCAAATGTGTGTGGAATCTTACGGGGCTTAACTGCTAAGGTCGTCAGTCCCTAAGCTTACACACTACTTAACCTACATTATCCTAAGGACAAACACACACACCCATACCCGTGGGAGGACTCGAACCTCCGCCGGGACCAGCCGCACAGTCAGAGACTGCAGCGCAATAGACCGCTTGGCTAATCCGGCGCGGCACGGGTGCTCAATATGGGAACCGTTCGTGATGCGGCGAACATTAGTACGTGCGTGCTATTCACGAATTAGGCGTAACAGCAGCCCGCTTTGCAAACCTGCTAATTGCGTTGCTGATCTGCAGACACGAACTAATTCGACGCGACAAAACGGAAGGGATGCTTCGTCTGCATGTTGTGACACGCCTCTCTCCTTGTACAACTACGTTATGACGTGTATTACGAATTGAAACTTACAGGAATACTCTATCCACTGACACATGTCGTTTCTTTGTATGTATTGCAGTTTTAGTGCAGTCATCTTCTGAAACCTTATGAATAACCATGTACTTACTTTCTTTAAGGTAAGACACCATAGCAACGTCTTGCTGCACGTCCCTTGGACCACAACCTTTCCTTCCCTGGTCTGCAAATAATTTTATGGCTTTCACCACCAAACTCGAACCAGCTACGTTTGGGTAGCAGGTAGCACCAGCGTGCTTTAACGACATGGGCTGCAGAGGCGAAAGAGCTTTATTGAAGTTCGCTTGGTTTGAAACTTAGCTACAATCCTTGCAGTGCCAAAACAACAAACAGATGACTAGTGATGAGACGTGTCAGAACTTATTAACACGAATAAACCAGCCATGAAATCGTGCCTGAACTTTCTGCATCACTTAACCGTTTCGCTACCACTTGTTTTCGGAGTGAAAAACATTACTGTGTAATTAATTAATATTGTAGTCAAAAGTAAGAATATGAAAACAATATTTCCCGCTGTTGCGTTTTCCAGTTCGAGGAGGGGTTGGACACACGTCTCACTTGTATTTAAGTGTGTGACCTACTCGTCCCAGTTGTAATCAAATGATCCTGTATTTTCATGTCTGGTACATATAGTTCGAGAAAAGCATTTGAGTCGTACTTATGATTATAAATATTTCAAATGTCGGTAGGCTATTTCAAATGGTGAGCTCTTTATCAGCATCTGTCAGGTTTTCTAAACGAAATTGTTTATTAGTGTACTTCCGGGCGTTCTGACGAGTTGTTGCTTCCATTTTCTACCCAATATTTCGATGGCCGACCTAGCCGCCTTCTACAATGGCTGCGAGTTTTGCTGTTGTGTGTACTCGTTACGTGTACTCCAACCAATCTCTTAGTGAAATGGAAACAGCAACGCGGCAGAACGCCCGGAAGAACACTATTAATCTTCATCATCATACACTGAAATGTGCCTTCTTGTTAGAGAAAATGACGTAAAGGAAAAATTCCTCCAGTTAAGCGACGTTAGAAGTGTTAGAAGATGGCGAATAATTTGAAGCATTCGCGTGCAGGCTTAATCGCGTCGAGTTAGCACATTCGTACAGCGTTGGGAGTATTTACCATTGTTACACCTTTTATGATAGCTTCTGTAAGAAATTTTAATTATATCGCTATTAAAAAATGTTCCATATACTGACGGAAAAAATGGCAACACCAAGGAGGAGTTGTGCGATATAAACTGAAGTTGGTAGCCGTGTTTCTACGTCTGAAAGATTGTCTATTCTAATTTCTCGCCTGTGACATAAGATGGTTCAAATGGCTCTGAGCACTATGGGACTTGACATCTAGGTCATCAGTCCCCTAGAACTTAGAACTACTTAAACCTAACCAACCTAAGAACATCACACACATGCTGGCCGTTGTGGACGAGCGGTTCTAGGCGCTACAGTCTGGAACCGCGCGACCGCTGCGGTCGCAGGTTCGAATCCTGCCTCGGGCATGGATGTGTGTGATGTCCTTAGGTTAGTTAGGTTTCAGTAGTTCTATGTTCTAGGGGACTGATGACCTCAGAAGTTAAGTCCCATAGTGCTCAGAGCCATTTGAACCAACATCACACACATCCACGCCCGAGGCAGGATTCGAAACTGCGACCGTAGCGGTCGCGCGGTTCCAGACTGAAGCGTCTAGAACCGCTCGGCCACATCGGCCGGCGTGCCATAAGAGTGGCGCCACTATGAGGATATAAACCAAGTTCGCTTTAAATACACCCTGTAAGGATATTGTGCGTTAGGTACCTTCGAAATTGGACATGGTAAGTTGATGTTAGTCAAGAATGCCTTAAAGTGACAAAGGCGTCATTATCAAGATCTCACTGAGTTTGAACAAGGTCGCGTAATAGGGCTACTAGAAGCTGAATGTTCCTTCTGCAATATTGCAGAAACACTTGCCAGGAATGTAGTCATTGTATTTGATTGCTGGTAGCTGTGTTCACAAGAATGTCCGCTCGCCAAAAGACTGCCGGCCGCGGTGGCCGTGCGGTTCTGGCGCTGCAGTCCGGAGCCGCGAGGCTGCTACGGTCGCGGGTTCGAATCCTGCCTCGGGCATGGCTGTGTGTGATGTCCTTGGGTTAGTTAGGTTTAAGTAGTTCTAAGTTCTAGGGGACTTATGACCTAGGATGTTGAGTCCCATAGTGCTCAGAGCCATCTGAGCCAAAAGACTGGGCTTCGGACGGCCACGAGAGAGAAGACCATCGTCTTCGGCTTACGGCTCTGTCACATCCTACTGCATCTGCAACAGCAGTTTGAGCAGCAGTTGGCACTACGATGACACAACGAAGTGTTACAAATCTGTTACTTCAATGACCGCTCCGAGTCAGACGGCCTGTAGAGTCATTCCACTTACCCTTAACCACCGTCACTTGCGACATCAGTGATGTCAAGCGACAGCTCACTGGAGGACAGGGTGGTCATCTGTTATGCTTTCTGATGAAAGTTGGTTCTGCCTCGGTGCCAGTGATGGCCGTGTGTTGGTTAGGAGGCCAGTTGGGGACCTGTCTGCCTGTTAGACACATTGCGCTTACGTCTGGAGTTAGGCCTACTGTCTCCGGGCTATTTCGTATGATAGCAGGAGTACTCTCGTGGTTATCTCGCGCACCCTGACTGAAAATTTGTATGTCAGTCTGGGTGATTAGACTTGTTGTGCTGCCATTCATGAAAAGCTTTCCAGAAGGAGATTTTCACTCTGCAGCGCAGTGTGCGCTGATATGAAACTTCCTGACGGGTTAAAACTGTGTGTCGGACCGAGACTCGAACTCGGGACCTTAGTAGAGCACTTGCCCCTGAAAGGATAAGGTCCCGAGTTCGAGTCTCGGTCCGGCACACAGTTTTAATCTGTCAGGAAGTTTCATATCAGTGCACATATCCTACCCTTTCTTCCAGGAGTGCTAATTCTGCAAGGTTTGCAGAAGATCATCTGTTAAGTTTGGAAGGTAGGAGATGAGGTACTGGCAGAATTGAAGCTGTGAGGACGGGTCGTAAGTGTTGTGGACTGGCAAGACAGCCAATCCACTGTGACGGGTAGCCGAAAGGCACGCGTTTAATGCTCACGCAGGCTAGCGTGAGGTCTGGAAAATGACAAGGTCTTTATAGTAAAAAATAGTACGTAGCTTCTGGAATACTTAACTTTAATCCATAATTGGTGAACATCGCTCTGACGGTACATGCATCACAAGATAAATAGCAAATGATAATGGCGCCTTGCTAGGTCGTAGCAAATGAGGTAGCTGAAGGCTATGCTAACTATCGTCTCGGCAAATGAGAGCGTAATTTGTCAGTGAACCATCGCTAGCAAAGTCGGCTGTACAACTGGGGCGAGTGCTAGGAAGTCTCTCTAGACCTGCCGTGTGGCGGCGCTCGGTCTGCAATCACTGACAGTGGCGACACGCGGGTCCGACGTATACTGACGGACCGCGGCCGATTTAAAGGCTACCACCTAGCAAGTGCGGTGTCTGGCGGTGACACCACAGTAAGTCGTGCTTGGGTAGCTCAGTTGGTAGAGCACTTGCCCGTGAAAGGCAAAGGTCCCGAGTTCGAGTTTCGGTCCGGCACACAGTTTTAATCAGTCAGGAAGTTTCATTCCAGTGGGTGTTTCCCAACATGATAAGCTCGCCCACATACCGCTGTTTTAAGCCAGCATGCCGTACAGAGTACTTTCATGTTGACTTGTCCTTCTCGATCACCAAATCTGTCTGCAATCGAGCACATACGGAACATCATCGGACGACAACTCCACCATCATCCTCAAGCGGCATTAACCGTCCCTGTATTGAGCAACCAAGTGCGACAGTCATGGAACTCCATTCCACAAATTGACATCGCCAACCTGTACAACACATGCATGCAGGTTTGCACGCATTCATTGAACGTTCCGTCGATGTACCAGCATTTCACACTTGCAGTGCCTTATACCGCACTTCCATTTTGCTGTGATCTTGCAGTGTTAATCACTTCAATTTGGTATCTACGCAAATGAATACCCGAAATATCATTGCTCTACATTATTTTTTGGTGTTGCGACCTTTATTCCGTCTGTGTGTTACTATTCCCGCCACTTTTGTTCGATAACCGGTGAATTTTTACGCCAAGTCATGATGGATGGCTGCCAACGCTGATCAGTGGCCTTTGGTGGTAAAACTTCAATAAAATACGCACTGTGAAAACGTAAAAGTTAACATAACCGGGTTGGGTTGTTTGGGGGAAGAGACCAAACAGCGAGGACATCGGTCTCATCGGATTAGGGAAGGAAGTCTGCCGTGCCCTTTCAAAGGAACCATCCCGGCATTTGCCTGGAGCGATTTAAGGAAATCACAGAAAATCTAAATCAGGATGGCCGGACGCGGGGTTGAACCGTCGACCTCCCGAATGCGAGTCCAATGTGCTAACCACTGCGCCACCTCGCTTGGTAACATAATCTGACTTCGTTTCTGACGAAGATGGATACCTTCTCTCACGTGAGAGTGATTAACGATATGGCCAACATTAGGCTCAAGTCGCTTAGGCACTGAACAATGCGACTGCAATCCTGTTGAAGTCACCCCAGTAAAAACATTAATTTACATTTTGAATCATGAAGAACATGAAAATAAGGTATTTCAAATATTTCTACTAAACAATACACTCTTACATAAACTAAATCGATAATTATTCAATAAGCACCCTACAGCTCACAAACTTACATTATACTCCCACACAATATAACTACAGACAGGAGAGAGAGTTAGTTAGCAGGAGATAAGTGAAGATTTGCAGCATTTTCGAGTTGAAAAAGTAAATGGAAAAACGCACATAAGCAGCGTCTTGGAATGCAAATAAAATCTGTAGTTAGTGATCATATTTAAATACTTTTTGGTTGAAAAGTGCAAATCTGTTACATTTATTGAATTAAACACTAAATTATAACGCAAAATTGAGTTCCCGTCTCATAGTCCCATCGATCTTCCTACGTATGGTATGTCGTGAAACCATTTTTGCACAAAGCAAGTTGATGCACTGTGCATAGTAATAACATGCATTGAATTCCCCTGGTTCTTCGATAACGTAACGTGGGCCACATATGCCTCAGTGGTGGTGAAAGGATTAATAGGTTGGAAACATGCACGGACAGAGATCCCTCCCGTCACGGAGTCTGCCGTGCAGTTGCAGGGATCCGTAGCGGCTGCAAGTCAGTACTGGTTTCGGCCAGACTGCAGCCCGCATGAACCGCACGCGGAGAGATCAAACAGAATATCGCTCTTTGGGCGGAGCCACTTTTTTTTCCTCTGCTGCCACAGTGGAGCAGTCATCGTCGGGACGGACGCAGTCGGCTGCCTCCAGCTGACACGGGCGCTCACGAGCGGAAAACTAGAGAGCTTTGCGAAGCTTCGTGCAAACCGGCGACAGATAAAGCCGGCTGCTTGCCGATTCTGCTCGCGGCGCCACTGAATAGCGTGATTATGTCACCATGTTATGTACGGCGGCGAGCTACAAAGTTCCTCATTTAATTAAAGCGTAACACAAACAAACTACACGTCCCGGCAGCCTCGGTTTTCCGCGTAGCTCTAGCGCCGGCAGCTAGGTGGAATACTAAAACGTGAGCCGCACCGGCATCTGATTCAAGGGTTGGCAACCACAGCAGCTCTGAGACCGTTACTCATGAATGCAATCGGATATTAGCTAGTAACCCCCCCCCCCCCCCCCCGCCACCCACCCGTTCCCCCACCATATCAACATTAGCGCCTAATTGAAATTTAGAATTAACAAGAATTTCCTTAACATTTTAATTTGTAAAATGACAAAAGATAAATTATGCTCACTTTTTGTAGATATTTTGTTAAACCAAGAAATAACGAGTCAGTGAGACAATTGGTATTCTTATTTCTAACAACCATTTTATACACTCCTGGAAACTGAAATAAGAACACCGTGAATTCATTGTCCCAGGAAGGGGAAATTTTATTGACACATTCCTGGGGTCAGATACATCACATGATCACACTGACAGAACCACAGGCACATAGACACAGGCAACAGAGCATGCACAATTTCGGCACTAGTACAGTGTATATCCACATTTCGCAGCAATGCAGGCTGCTATTCTCCCATGGAGACGATCGTAGAGATGCTGGATGTAGTCCTGTGGAACGGCTTGCCATGCCATTTCCACCTGGCGCCTCAGTTGGACCAGCGTTCGTGCTGGACGTGCAGACCGCGTGAGACGACGCTTCATCCAGTCCGAAACATGCTCAATGGGGGACAGATCCGGAGATCTTGCTGGCCAGGGTAGTTGACTTACACCTTCTAGAGCACGTTGGGTGGCACGGGATACATGCGGACGTGCATTGTCCTGTTGGAACAGCAAGTTCCCTTGCCGGTCTAGGAATGGTAGAACGATGGGTTCGATGACTGTTTGGATGTACCGTGCACTATTCAGTGTCCCCTCGACGATCACCAGTGGTGTACGGCCAGTGTAGGAGATCGCTCCCCACACCATGATGCCGGGTGTTGGCCCTGTGTGCCTCGGTCGTATGCAGTCCTGATTGTGGCGCTCACCTGCACGGCGCCAAACACGCATACGACCATCATTGGCACCAAGGCAGAAGCGACTCTCATCACTGAAGACGACACGTCTCCATTCGTCCCTCCATTCACGCCTGTCGCGACACCACTGGAGGCGGGCTGCACGATGTTGGGGCGTGAGCGGAAGACGGCCTAACGGTGTGCGGGACCATAGCCCAGCTTCATGGAGACGGTTGCGAATGGTACTCGCCGATACCCCAGGAGCAACAGTGTCCCTAATTTGCTGGGAAGTGGCGGTGCGGTCCCCTACGGCACTGCGTAGGATCCTACGGTCTTTATCGTGCATCCGTGCGTCGCTGCTGTCCGGTCCCAGGTCGACGGGCACGTGCACCTTCCGCCGACCACTGGCGACAACATCGATGTACTGTGGAGACCTCACGTCCCACGTGTTGAGCAATTCGGCGGTACGTCCACCCGACCTCCCGCATGCCCACTATACGCCCTCGCTCAAAGTCCGTCAACTGCACATACGGTTCACGTCCACGCTGTCGCGGCATGCTACCAGTGTTAAAGACTGCGATGGAGCTCCGTATGCCACGGCAAACTGGCTGACACTGACGGCGGCGGTGCACAAATGCTGCGCATCTAGCGCCATTCGACGGCCAACACCGCGGTTCCTGGTGTGTCCGCTGTGCCGTGCGTGTGATCATTGCTTGTACAGCCCTCTCGCAGTGTCCGGAGCAAGTATGGTGGGTCTGACACACCGGTGTCAATGTGTTCTTTTTTCCATTTCCAGGAGTGTAGAATGGTGAAGCAAGTGTCACGAGAACATCATGCAAGTTCCGTAATCAGATTTCCCGCAAACTTCGCACACTGGAAGAGAGATCAAAGTAAGCGAACGCATGTCTCCGCTTATCCATATATACTCTACCATTTCCGAGAAAACGACGGTCAAAGTTTTCGAAGTACTTCATGTGCCTTTCAGCGAGTGCATGGTTCAACCCAAGCGGTACGACAGTTGCAAGTGTAACGGGTTCATGCTTTTGGGCCCCCTGTTCGAAACCCGATTGTTATTTTCATTTCTGTTTTTTTCATTTATCTACCCCTGACTATAGAAGATTGCTGCACGAATTTTTCCGCTGTATAATGACATAAAAGTTTTCCTGTTCGTCTCCCAACTATACGAGGGTGGTTTGAAAAGTTCTCGGAATTACCACTAGAGGTCAGTGCTAGCGCAACGAGTTGTTCACGTAATATTCATTGGAGTGTTGCCTGTAAACGTGTGCCACGTTAGTGCTCTTGGAAGGGAGCCGTGGCAGGGATGTGGCTCTGTTGTTGATCCCGCGTAGTGATTTGCGAAGGTCGAAATATTAGACATTCGAGAAGTGATTAAGTACTTCGTAAACAGAGATATGAAAGCAAAGGGCATTCATGCCGATTTCCAGAATACACTGGGGGGACACAAGTTGTCAATAGCCGGCCGGTGTGGCCGCGCGGTTCTAGGCGCTCCAGTCTGGAACCGCGTGACCGCTACGGTCGCAGGTTCGAATCCTGTTTCGGGCATGGATGTGTGTGATGTCCTTAGGTTAGTTAGGTTTAAGTAGTTCTAAGTTCTAGGGGACTGATGACAACAGTAGTTAATTCCCATATTGCTCAGAACCATTTGAACCAAGTTGTCAATAAGGAAATGTGCAGGCTGGTGGTGGCTCCATAATGGTGCGGACTGTGTATACATGGAGTGGACTGATGAACCGATCATTGACTAGAAATCGTTATATTCGGCAGCCATTCATCTTCCCAAACAACCATGTCATGTCACTGGACCACAGTTGGTCGCGATTGTTTCGAAGGACAATTCGAGCGAGTGCACCCAGATCCCCCGACATGAATTGCATGGAACATTTATAGGAAATAATCAGCAGTTAAGTTCGTTCACAAAACCTTGCAACGGCAACACTTTCGCAAATATGGACGGCTATGGAGGCAGCGTGGCTCAATATTTCTGTAGGGTGCTTCCAATGGCCACGTCGAGTTGCTGCACCACGCCGCGCAAAAGAAGGTCCGACACGGTAACAGGAGGCTCATCATAGCTTTTGTCACTTCAGTATATTGTATTAAAAGAGACGTTTGGGGCCATGCAGAGCCATCTTCAGTTGTACTTTTTTAAATCGTTTCCTTCGATTTTGAACAAAGGAAATTTAAAAAAAAAAAAGAAAAACAGTGCCCACACTCAAAGATAGACCCGAACTGCCTCTTATTATAATCTAATAAATGTTGAATATTTGTAACAGAAGGCAGCCTTTACTTTATTTTCTGAATATCCAATACAGGCATGATTAGAATAATTAGTTAAAGATGAAAATAAAACACTACAGTATCTGCAGAAATATCCAGCAGAGTTTTGCACTGTTATGTACTCACCGAAATAATTATACACTCCTGGAAATTGAAATAAGAACACCGTGAATTCATTGTCCCAGGAAGGGGAAACTTTATTGACACACTCCTGGGGTCAGATACATCACATGATCACACTGACAGAACCACAGGCACATAGACATAGGCAACAGAGCATGCACAATGTCTGCACTAGTACAGTGTATATCCACCTTTCGCAGCAATGCAGGCTGCTATTCTCCCATGGAGACGATCGTAGAGATGCTGGATGTAGTCCTGTGGAACGGCTTGCCATGCCATTTCCACCTGGCGCCTCAGTTGGACCAGCGTTCGTGCTGGACGTGCAGACCGCGTGAGACGACGCTTCATCCAGTCCGAAACATGCTCAATGGGGGACAGATCCGGAGATCTTGCTGGCCAGGGTAGTTGACTTACACCTTCTAGAGCACGTTGGGTGGCACGGGATACATGCGGACGTGCATTGTCCTGTTGGAACAGCAAGTTCCCTTGCCGGTCTAGGAATGGTAGAACGATGGGTTCGATGACGGTTTGGATGTACCGTGCACTATTCAGTGTCCCCTCGACGATCACCAGTGGTGTACGGCCAGTGTAGGAGATCGCTCCCCACACCATGATGCCGGGTGTTGGCCCTGTGTGCCTCGGTCGTATGCAGTCCTGATTGTGGCGCTCACCTGCACGGCGCCAAACACGCATACGACCATCATTGGCACCAAGGCAGAAGCGACTCTCATCGCTGAAGACGACACGTCTCCATTCGTCCCTCCATTCACGCCTGTCGCGACACCACTGGAGGCGGGCTGCACGATGTTGGGGCGTGAGCGGAAGACGGCCTAACGGTGTGCGGGACCGTAGCCCAGCTTCATGGAGACGGTTGCGAATGGTCCTCGCCGATACCCCAGGAGCAACAGTGTCCCTAATTTGCTGGGAAGTGGCGGTGCGGTCCCCTACGGCACTGCGTAGGATCCTACGGTCTTGGCGTGCATCCGTGCGTCGCTGCGGTCCGGTCCCAGGTCGACGGGCACGTGCACCTTCCGCCGACCACTGGCGACAACATCGATGTACTGTGGAGACTTCACCCCCCACGTGTTGAGCAATTCGGCGGTACGTCCACCCGGCCTCCCGCATGCCCACTATACGCCCTCGCTCAAAGTCCGTCAACTGCACGTACGGTTCACGTCCACGCTGTCGCGGCATGCTACCAGTGTTAAAGACTGCGATGGAGCTCCGTATGCCACGGCAAACTGGCTGACACTGACGGCGGCGGTGCACAAATGCTGCGCAGCTAGCGCCATTCGACGGCCAACACCGCGGTTCCTGGTGTGTCCGCTGTGCCGTGCGTGTGATCATTGCTTGTACAGCCCTCTCGCAGTGTCCGGAGCAAGTATGGTGGGTCTGACACACCGGTGTCAATGTGTTCTTTTTTCCATTTCCAGGAGTGTAGATTGGCATCAGTGGGAAATGTTTTCAGCGCTTCTGTGGTTCTCGAATACTAATTTCCACCGTCAGAACCCTCTCGTAAAATGCAGACATGCAGTCATGGACTGTGCGGCTGGTCCCAGCGGAGGTTCGAGTCCTCCCTCGGGCATGGGTGAGTGTGTGTTTGTCCTTGGGATAATTTAGGTTAAGTAGTGTGTAAGCTTAGAGACTGATAACCTTAGCAGTTAAGTCCCATACGATTTCGCACACATTTGAACATTTTTTGAAAATGCAGACAGCACCGTGTCCTTAGTCCTTATACATTGCATTTGCAGCTGTTTAAATGTGAAAGATGCAAAATTATACACATTAAAAAAGAACTCTGTAGTATCAGATTACAGGATTAACGGGAAACATCTACATGTAATTCAATGAAGATACGTTAAACACGATGACCATACAGAAACAGTTGTAGCGAATCCGAATGGACAATTAGGATTTCGTCCGGACCTTAGTCGTGCTTCCGTGGAGGGTAGATTTAACATTTGTGAAAAATCAAAACGTAAAAAGTACCGAAAGATATTATTTAAATGCAATTAAGAAAAACACTTGTGTAAAATGCGATGCTTCTGTTGACCTATAAAACACCCTTAGTCTCCATCTTCATTCATGTGTTGTGGGGAAGGCTAACCAAAGACTGCGTTTTATTGGCAGGACGCTTAGAAAAGTAACATTCCTACTGCCTACACTATGCTTGTCCGTCCTCTTTTAGAATACTTCTGTGCGGTGTGGGATCCTTACCAGATAGGACTGACGGAGTACATCGAAAAAGTTCAAAGAAAGGCAGCACGTTTTGTATTATCGCAAAATATGGGGTAGAGTGACACAGAAATGATACAGGATTTGGGCTGGAAATCATTAAAAGAAAGGCGTTTTTCGTTGCGACGTAATCTTCTCACGAAATTCCAATCACCAACTTTCTCCTCCGAATGCGAAAATATTTTGTTGACGCCGACCTACATATGGAGGAACGATCACCATGATAAAATAAGGGAAATCAGAGCTCGTATGGAAAGATATAGCTGTTCATTCTTTCCGCGCGCTACAAGAGATTGGAATAATAGAGAATTGTGAAGGTGGTTCGATGAAGCCTCTGCCAGCCACTTGAATGTGATTTGCAGTGTCCATGTAGATGTAGATATAGACAGGTAAAAGATAATAAACATTTTTGAAATGCTTTGTAATATTCTAATGTACTTAAAGCTTCATGCACCGCAACGACATATTTAAAATCTAAGAAGTGGCCAAAGGGGGATTTGAACCCTGTATCTGCCTTTACGAAGCAACGACGCTGCCCCTAGGCTAAGGACGCTAACGGTACCAGGTACCAGCCTGGTAATCTGTGTACAGGCTAGGAGCAGGACGCAGCTGAGAAGCTTAGTCGTTCAGGGGTCGTGTAACTCGGGCCTAAGCTCCAATCAGTGCAGCTACACGGGGATCTGTGGCACGCTAACGCCCCTTTAACAGCGTAGCGAACACAAGCGAACGTGCAACAGCCAACGAGAGTTGTTCTGCCGTAAACGCTAGGTGCGCGTGAGCAAACGGTATTCGGTCGTTTTCGGTCTGCATTTCCTTGTGTTCATTCGTGTTCCGCTATTTGCCGATCTCTTTGCAAACCATCAAAGGAGGTTCGGGTCATCTCCGCTGCGGCGCTAGTAGTACAGAAATCCTTATCCCATCAGGTCTAGTGTTATTGTTAAGAGTTTCTCGAGCGATGAAACAGACCCAAGTTAATGTAAGGTTGCTGATAGAGTAATAGAGATGCCGTGAGTGCTTTCAGATCCAAGAGATCAACAGTAACACAAAAGCCGAAAGAAAAAATTATTGGTAGAAAATTGCCGAAGTAATCGCAGAGCCTACTGGGGACGTAAGACGATGAGTTAATTAGACTAGAGAATCCCTGTGAAACTTTCGCACTTCCATAGTTGTAAATAATGACCTATTTGGAATAACTGAAGTCGTTGGGATGAGTTGTGGGGATGTAGCGAAAAAATCTTCAAAAAAGAACAGAACGTCGTGAAATAATAAGGATAAATTTATGATGCAACCTTATATATACATTTCCAACTGTCCAAAAATGTGTTTTGCATTGATCTGTTTGTTCCGGCCGGAGCGATGGGAAGAGCAGGTACTGTCAGTCTGGTCAAACAATCTTTAGCTAGACAAAATTTGTCATAGTAAGCAAGTTAGGCTGTACTAGCAGTAAGTAATTCACAATTCAAGGCGACATTGACAAATACGATTGTTGTTTCGGAAAGTATATTCGTTTAGAAAAGTCAGCTTATTGGAAGGGCAGAGATAATGGATTACGGTATGGTCACAGTTATTATCTATGACAATGCTGTACATATGTCATCCTGTTAATAAGTACTTTAAAACAAATAAAATGGAAATTTAATAAGGTAATATGAAAAGGGAGTCTCTTATTCGTGAGTAATAAATTATCACTGTAAAATACCGATATGAAGCTGGGCATCCATGGTGCTCTTTTGTCTATGATAGTTCTAAGTCTCTTTTATGATGTATATAAGCAGGCTGAAGAGACGAATGAAAATTTGTACCAAGGTCAGGGTCCGAACCCGGGTCTCCCACACGCTCTTTCTTTTTTTCTTTTTTGTGCTAACCACAACGCCACTCTGGCACAGTGGCTTTGCACAACTGCGCGGACTACACTAGCGCGCCATGCTCCTCAATCGAAATTCCTGTTCACGCCTCAGTCCACATAGTATCGACAACGAGATTCGTTAGAGGAGAAAAGGTCCTATGACCATGTATCCGGAAATGGGCGGTGTGCGTGCAATGACAACAAATCGTCTCGGAACACGGTACGCATCGCATTCACATCACAACACGTGGTCAAAGTGTCCTCCATGGGATGCAGTTCACACGTTCACACGTCGCCTCGTGGATTGCCACACTCTTCCGCACGTTCCGGCCTCTCTCCGAATAACTGAGGACGCTGTTGAAGGGTCTGCATATCATGAACTGGTTCAGCATACACAACGCTTTTCAATGCCTCCAGAGGTAATAAAATCCAGAAAGTTTAAGCCCGGTGATCTAGCAGGCCATGCTACAGGGTCTCCGTGCCCTAACCACATCCGGGGAAGATGATGTTAGGTGTCGGCGAATTCCAAAGCGGAAGTGGGGTGGTGCTCGGTCATGCAGAAACCTCATAACTTGTCGTATTGTCAAAGGCACATTCTCAAGAGACCGAGCGAGGTGGCGCAGTGGTTAGCACACTGGACTCGCATTCGGGAGGACGACGGTTCAATCCCGGGTCCGGTCATCCTGATTTCCCTAAATCGCTCCAGGCAAATCCCAGCATGGTTCCTTTGAAAGGGCACGGCCGACTTCCTTCCCCGTCCTTCCCTAATCCGATGAGACAGATGACCTCGCAGTTTGGTCTCATCCCCCAAACAACCCAAACCCAAACATTCTCAAGAATCGCAGGCAGAGTATTCCACCGGAAATCAATGTACCTTCTTCCGTCGAGGCTTTGTGGAATAATAACTGGTCCAAGTATATGGTTGCCAAGAATGCCTACCCATACACTGATGCTGAACCGATGCTGATGAGACGTTCAGCCATTCCCCGAGAAATGTCTGTTGCCCACAGATGACGGTTATGCAGGTTGACGATGCCAGTTCTGGTATAGGTTGCTTTGTCAGTAAAGAAGAAGATGACAGAAATCCCATAATTGTGAAGGTCTGGTGCATAAACCATCGCCGGCCTGTGTGGCCGAGCGGTTCTAGGCGCGCAGTCCGGAACCGCGCGACTGCTACGGTCGCAGGTTTGAATCCTGCCTCGGGCATGGATGTGTGTGATGTCCTTAGGTTAGTTAGGTTTAAGTAGTTCTAAGTTCTAGGGGACTGATGACCTCAGATGTTAAGTCCCATGGTGCTCAGAGCCATTTAGAGCAAAAACCATCGCCAAAATACTTTCCGGGGAGGGAAATCCGCTGCTGATAATCTTTGCGTGCACTCGTTGTATGTGACAGGGATAGCAGCATCTGTCATGCAGGATACACATAATTGTACTTTGACCTACACCATGTTGGTGGGTCATTAGTCTGGAGCTTGTATTAGGGTTTGCTTCATCCTGTAGAACACGACCTTCAAATCTGGTGACTGCATAGTCCGCCGCCTCCCTGCACGTTCGTCTGTCTGAAAGGACCCACGATCACACAAACGCCCAGAAAGAGCTTGAAATGAAATGTTGTGTGATGTGGTTGGTGTCTGTGAGGGTATTTGTTTTGGTATAGCCGTGGTGCCCCTCGGCCGTTTCCATCTGCGCCGCAGTACACAAATACCGTCTCGGCTTGTTCCAGACATGAAGACTATTCCATTCAGCTGCTTACAGTCCGCTCCGCCAATCAAATAGCCTGAACCAAGCAAGGAACACACGGTACGTGGTCGAGGAACTTTCGTTCGTCAGCGCCGTATACCGTGGCAACGATGCCTTTCCAGAGACATGTTCAGAGGACCTCTTTCCTCTATTTCCAGTCAGGAAGCCGTCCCTGCGGTTTATCGGTTTATTAATGTTCTCCGTGTATAGGGTTACATCCTGTGTGCAGACTATTAGACCCACAAAACAATAACGCAAACTTCATAGCTTACGCTCACTGTGTCGTTTTCCCTTTCGTTCCCTCTAGCGTAAACACTTGTTCAGACATAGTGAGAGGGCAGAAGCCATGACATGTCTCCTAATATCGTGTAGCACCTCCTTTTGCCGGCATTGTGCAGCAACTCGATGTGGCATGAACTCAACAACTACTCCCCTGCAGAAATTTTGAGCCATGCTGCCTCTACAGCCGTCCATAGTTGCGGAAGTGTTGACGGTGCAGGATTTTGTGCACGAACTGACCTCTCGATTACGTCCCACGAATGTCCGATGGGGCTCAGGTCGGGCTAGCTTGGCGGTCAAATCAATCGCTCGACTTTTCCAGAATGTTCTTCAAACCAATAGCGAACCACTGTGGTCCAGTGGCATGGCGCATTGCCAATCATACAAATTCCATAGTTGTTGGGGAAGATGAGGCCCATGAATGGCTCCGTATGATTTTCAAGCAGTCGAACATAGCCATTTTTACCAGGGGACCCAGTCCATTCCATGTAAACACAGCACACGCCATTACTGAGCTACCAGCAGCTCGCGCAGTATCTTATTGGCAACTTGGGTCCATGGCCTCGTGGGGTCTTCGCCATTCTTGAACCCTACCATCAGTTCTTCTTCTTCTTCTTCTTCTTTGTCGTCGCCTTGTCCCACGTCATGTAGGATCGGCGTTGCTCTTCTGGATCTATCCATTGCTTCTTCCTTCTTCCATCCTTTCTCCCTTAGGTCAACGGATATCTTATCCTTCCACCTCATCTTTGTTCTTCCTCTCCTTCTCGCTCCTTCAATCTTTATATCTTCAACTCTGTTTCCGATATACTCTTCCCCTTTTCTCTGTAAGTGTCCGTACCACCTTAGTCTGCTCTCTTGTATCTTTTTCCCCACGGGTCCCACTTTCACAGCTCCTCTAACAAATTCATTTCTAATCGTGTCGTTCCTTGTTACCCCACACATCCACCTCAGCATCCTCATTTCCGCCACTTCCATCTTCCTCTCCTGGGCTACTGTGATGGGCCATGTCTCTGCCCCGTATATCATAGTAGGCCTTACCACCGACTTGTACACTTTCCCTTTCAACCCAATGCTCACCTTCTTGTCACACAACACTCCAATCATTTTCCTCCAGTTGTTCCAACCGCAATTTATTCGGTGTTGTATCTCGCTTTCCAGTCCTCCGTCCCTCTGTATGTACGACCCCAGGTATTTAAATTTCCAGTAATCGGGACGCACCTGACCAAGCCACCATTTTCGAATTGTCTAGTGTCCAACCGATATGATCACTACCCCAGGAGAAGCGCTGCAGACGGTGTCGTGCTGATAGCAAAGGCACTCGCGTTGGTCATACGCTGCCCTAACCCATTACGCCTGATTTCGCCGCACTGTCCTAACAGATACGTTCGTCATACATCCCACACTGATTTCCGCGGTTATTTCACGCAGCGTTCCTTGTCTGTTAGCAATGACAACTCTACGCAAATACCGCTGCTCTCGGTCGTTAAGTGAAAGCCGTCGGCCACTGCCTTGTTCATGGTGTGAGGTAATGCCTGGAATTTGGTATTGTTGGCACTTTCTTGACACTGTGGATCTCGGAATGTTGAATTCCTTAACGATTTCCGAAATGGAATGTCCCATGCGTCTATCTCAAACTACCATTCCGCGTCCAAAGTGTGTTAATTCCTGTCATGCAGTGTGTGTGTGTGTGTGTGTGTGTGTGTGTGTGTGTGTGTGTGTGTGTGTGTGAAATCTTATGGGACTTAACTACTAAGGTCATCAGTCCCTAAGCTTACACACTACTTAACCTAAATTATCCTAAGGACAAACACACAAACCCATGCCCGAGGGAGGACTCGAACCTCCGCCGGGATCAGCCGCACAGTCCATGACTGCACCGCCTTAGACCGCTTGTGTCATGAAGTCATAATCACATAGGAGACCTTTCACATGAGTCTCCTGAGTACAAATGACAGCTTCGCCAATGCAATGCCCTTTTACACATTGTGTACGCAATACTACGGCCATATACGTGCATATCGCTGTCATGACTTGTGTCGCCTCAGTGTAAAAGCGAATAATAGAGAACCCTGGCGAATCGTCTGCGAAAGAACATACGCTTGTGATCGCTTCCATTCGCCACGGAGTGAAGGGGGCTTACGAGACAAGTGCGGCAGAGCTGGTGGTACAGAGCGGAGGGCTTTTTGCGGGACAGGAGGGCGGGGTCAGTGGACGTTGGTCGCTGGGCGCCTCCCACGGGAGCGCCGGGACCTCCGGCCAGCCACGTGCCTCTCGCGCTCTCACACTCACCCACGCCTCTCAAGGAGCCCCTTTGTGTCTGCTCGGCCCCAGTGCCGGTAGTCTCGTCCTCAACTTCGTTTTGTGCCCAATACGCTGCGGTCATCCCACACCACCAGTTCCCATGTGTTTTTTGCCAACAAGCATTCTGCTGCATTCCCTTCCATAGCTGCGTGTTCAGCGTCTCTCCTGCGACGCCAAGAATCCAACATCGGTTTTCAGCGCTGCGGAGTGGTTTTACTCACTGAGTCGACTCAAACTGGATTCACTCAACTTCGTTTAACCAACCGAGAAACTGAAGTTTTTTCCCAAAGTAGTGAACACTCTGCTAATTTACTAGCTTGCATGTAGCTGTCGTAAATACAAATAATAATAATAAGCATTTATAGTGATAGCTTAACTTGCCTCAATAGCTGAAGTCGCTAACGAACGCCTGTGCTTCGGCGGTCGAGTCGCAGGTACGCCGGCTCGAATCCTGGTGATGTAGGTCTATGATAAAGAATCATCCTACTTTAAAAAAAAAATTGGTATGTTAATTGAGATATGTGGGTGACAATGTACTGTTGGAAAGAGCAAATCTCGAGTTTTAGATGGTTCCCGCTAGGTGGCAGCAGCAGTGTACACTGCTAATAACCGGTTCAAAACAGTACGTGTTGACACGTCTGGACTCCCAAGCACTGGACCAAATTATTCAGCCTTACATTACTGGCCTCCAAGCTCACCGAACCTCGCTGTATGTGATTATTTCTTGTGAGGGTTTGTAAAAGATTCTGTTTATGTGCCTCCATTACCAACAATAATGAATGAACCAAGACCTCACATAACCGGACATGCCAGCTGCAGTGTGGGAACAATTTGAATACCGCATTGATAAATGCCGTGCATCTAAAGGGGGGCACACTGAGCTCCTGTGTAAAGTAATGAAAAAAGACTTTTAGAGTTTCTCGTTCATCAAAAATCAAAATTTATTGTATATGTTTATTAGTTTCAGAAATAAAGACCTGCCAGATCGGTTGATTATTTTTGATACACCCCGTGTTTTCAGTGCCAGTATTTGCGGCGCAAGGGGAGGAGGTGGTGGCGTAGAGTTCCTGATCACCAGTCTTTGCGCCAATATCCTGCATTAACTTCCAAACCCTCCTTGAGGGTACTTTTGTTCTGTCGTTGCAACTAGAAAAATGCGTGGTTCTATTTTTTTAATCAGACGCGTTTCACATTACTGATGTAAGGCATCATCAATGGTCTGTAATTAAATTATTTACATTTTCATTTGCTTTTAGATCGAAAAACAACTCGTTAAGAATATGTTGATTTGTACTTACGGTGATTTCCGCTTGATTTCTCGCTTACATCAGCAAATGCCGTTTGCTAGCGCATCGTTGTTTTTCTGCGTTAGAAACTGATAGTTTTGGGCTAATTTTTAAAACAACTAAATGTTTGCCGGCCGCTGTGGCCAAGCGGTTCTAGGCGCTTCAGTCTGGAACCGCGCGACCGCTACGGTCGCAGGTCCGAATCCTGCCTCGGGCATGGATGTGTGAGATGTCCTTAGGTTAGTTAGGTTTACGTAGTTCTAAGTCTAGGGGACTGATGACCTCAGATGTTAAGTCCCATAGTGCTCAGAGCCATTTGAACCATTTTTTGAACTAAATGTTAGACCAAAATTTGTGTGAAATGTGTTTGCACTGTAATCACTTTGCAAACTCGGAGACACAAAATTGTTTCAGCTACAGAGTACCTATTTCGCAACATATGACGATAACCAAACAAAAAGAAGACAAACGACATCTAGTTGTACTGAATATAAACTAGACGATGTATTCGTTTCACCAATAACGAACCGTGGCGCAGCAATCGAGAGTTTTGACAACATAGTAGTTTGTAATACGTATATTCTTTTTTGCAACACCATGTATTACAGTTATAAACTGCGTGTTTGTCTCGAGGCAGTCTGACAGCGCAAAAATACTCCCACTTTATTCAAATGGTTCAAATGGGTCTGAGCACTATGGGACTTAACATCTAAGGTCATCAGTCCCCTAGAACTTAGAACTACTTAAACCTAACTAACCTAAGGACATCACACACACCCATGCCCGAGGCAGGATTCGATCCTGCGACCGTAGTGGTCGCGCGGTTCCAGACTGAAGCGCCTTTAACCGCGTGGCCACACTGGCCGGCCTACTTTATTTGTCCAGTGTTTGAGAATGAGAACACACAGCGACTTCCAAGAAGCTGTACACATAATTTCAAACTTTTACGAAATACTTCCACCCTGTCTGTCTCTCCCCCACTCCCCCCCCCCCCCACTCCCAAAAAGAAAAAGAAAAAAAAAAGTTTATCGCTTACTACTTTTACGCTCCACATGCAGTAAAACTTCGACCTCAGACATGACGCTTTAATCCGTTACTTCTTTAATACCGACTGTCGCAATAGAGTTTGCAGCCAGTATCCACGCATACCACACTGAATGTATCTGCGATATTACATCTTTGTGCAGCACACAGTTTAGGAGATACGATATCATAAACATTCAGCAGTGTCGACGTTGCATCAGTCACGTGACAATCGATTGCCTGCAATCGAGAGAACAGACGAAAGCCAGAGATAGCTGCACATCGACGCCACGTGACGTGTGGTGGCGCCCTCTACGATCTCTATATAAGCGGCGGCCCCAGCTCCTAGCAGCCAGTCGTCGACTCACCTCGGAAGATGTTCTCCGTAGTTGAGAACGAAACGTCAGGGAGAAGTAGTTCTACAGATCGACCACGGCAACTTAGCCCGGAAGAGTTTACTGATAAAGACGCCGGCCGTGAAAGCCTACATGGAATGATTCAGCAGTGTGTTGCTTCCTTAGCCATGAAGACTTGACATGCTCCACATATCAACTCATTTGTACAGTACTCGGACGTTAGAAGTTATATTATACGTTGGAGTCGTATTCTTGAAAGAATTAGAGGTTTATTGGTTTTAAATTAAGATACCATATTACTTGCCTCCCATTCCAAATCTCTCGACAAACGTCTCCTACGTTACGAGTAGCAGGCAGGAAACGTAGCAACCAGGGAGTGTTAGTTTCTACATAATGACGTGGTGCGAGGCGAGACGCAACTTCAGATGAGTCTCAGTGGTGTAAGCAAGCAGCGGACGCAGTGCGGCTGCGTGTCTTCTGGCTGATGAGCTCAGCAGAAGGGAGTAGGAAGACTGCCCGCTTCATCACGGGAGTGCTGGAGGGGAGCCCTCTGTACTTCCCCCAGCTGCAGCGCGGAATTAAAACACACCGCTAACTTCTCCACTTTGCCTGTTGCCGTTGCAAAATAACGTACAGCCGGGGTGGGCCCTGCCCACTGCAACTTAACGACTATTCCGCGCCATCGAAGTACACTAACATCCAAAAGTTTGGCATGAGAAAAATTAGACCTTTGTTCCTGAATTTTGCACTCGAAGTGCTACGGAACAGCATAAAGCTCAATCGCAAGACATTTTTGGATACAGCAGTGTCCAACAGCATGGGACTAGTGAAATTATGAAACTGTAGAAAAGAAATGTATGTACGTGGCGTATTCGGAAAGTAAGGTCCGATTAGGCGCGAAGTGAAAAACCACTGTGAAAATCCGATGGAACTTTGCACAGATGTGTGCCTTTCGATCGCTTCACGTCGCTCTTTTCAGTTCAGAGCGCCAAGCGATCGCGTATAAATGCCTAAATTAACAGCGTCTCCGACAAAATATTAGATACAGGCTCCCAGGTAGATGCTATTTTCCTTGACTTCCGGAAGGCGTTCGATACAATTCCGCACTGTCGCCTGATAAACAAAGTAAGAGCCTACGGAATATCAGACCACCTGTGTGGCTGGATTGAAGAGTTTTTAGCAAACAGAACACAGCATGTTGTTATCAATGGGGAGACGTCTACAGACGTTAAAGTAACCTCTGGCGTGCCACAGGGGAGTGTTATGGGACCATTGCTTTTCACAATATATGTAAATGACCTAGTAGATAGTGTCGGAAGCTCCATGCGGCTTTTCGTGGATGATGCTGTAGTATACAGAGAAGTTGCAGCATTAGAAAATTGTAGCGAAATGCAGGAAGATCTGCAGCGGATAGTCACTTGGTGCAGGGAGTTAACATAGACAAATGTAATGTATTGCGAATACATAGAAAGAAGGATCCTTTATTGTATGATTATATGATAGCGGAACAAACACTGGTAGCAGTTACTTCTGTAAAATATCTGGGAGTATGCGTGCGGAACGATTTGAAGTGGAATGATCATATAAAATTAAATGTTGGTAAGGCGGGTGCCAGGTTGAGATTCATTGGGAGAGTCCTTAGAAAATGTAGTCCATCACCAAAGGAGGTGGCTTACAAAACACTCGTTCGACCTATACTTGAGTATTGCTCATCAGTGTGGGATCCGTATCAGGTCGGGTTGACGGAGGAGATAGAGAAGATCCAAAGAAGAGCGGCGCGTTTCATCACAGGGTTATTTGGTAAGCGTGATAGCGTTACGGAGATGTTTAGCAAACTCAAGTGGCAGACTCTGCAAGAGAGGCGCTCTGCATCGCGGTGTAGCTCGCTGTCCAGGTTTCGAGAGGGTGCGTTTGTGGATGAGGTGTCGAATATATTGCTTCCCCCTACTAATACCTCCCGAGGAGATCACGAATGTAAAATTAGAGAGATTCGAGCGCGTACGGAGGCTTTCAGACAGTCGTTCTTCCCGCGAACCATACGCGACTGGAACAGAAAAGGGAGGTAATGACCGTGGCACCGTTGGGTGGCTTGCGGAATATAAATGTAGATGTAGATGTATGTAGATCTGGGAAGAGATTTTGCCTGAAGCTATGCAGCCCACATAACATAAATGTCATGCGTTTCTATCTTCAAGACTATTTCAGCCGCGTTCTCCAGGGGCAATGAAGATGCTCCAGCGACGTTTTCGATGGGAAGTGATCACCCACAATACAGCCCTTAATTGGCTCCCTCCGTTGTTCGTCTGTGCTCACATGTACCGCTGGCTATGAAGACAACATTTTGGCACATACAACGAAAGGCAGATCAGCGTAGAGAATTGGCGGAAAGCACAGGCGGCTGCTTTCAACGAGGATACTGGAAAGTTCGTACAACGCCACTACAAATTTCTAAGTCGCAGTGGCAACTGTTTAAAGAGATAGCTGGAAGGTGTGGCTAACTGTTGCGAATAAAAAATTTTTGATGTTCACTGTGATTTTCATTTCGCGACCGATCAGACCTTATGCTCCGAACAGCTCTCATAACTTGGAAAATTACTTCAACAACTAAAGTTATTAAATGGCTGTCAGTAACCCCCCTCACTCCACATCATTTTTTAAAGAAACGTCCGATTACTTGACAAGTGAGTCAGTAAATTAAATATATGACGCTGAGCGTGTAAAACTCGTACGGTTGAAGAAGCAGAACGCTAATTATTCGTATCTCAATTTTTATGACGTCATACCTCCAGCACTATGTGTTGTAAACTGATATACTTGTACAGGTACATTCACTGGTATATGCGAATACTGTGTCGGTCGATGTGGCTGAGGGATTCTAGGCGCTTCAGTCCGGAACCGCGCTCATGCTGCGGTCGCAGGTTCGAATCCTGCCTCGGGCATGGATGTGTGTGATGTACTTAGGTTAGCTAGGTTTAAGTAGTTCTAAGTTATAGGGGACTGAAGACCTCAGATGTTAATGCTTACAGCCATTTCAACCTTTTTTTTTTGTGAATACTGTCTCCAAAATGTGTTGCGATTAGAATCGATGGTATAGGAGGTGAGTGAAAAAGTAGTGAGACTGATGTTTTGTGTACCAAAGTATTTATTATTATTTTTACTTATTTTTGTTTTCAAACGACGGTATTGTCCCCTTCAAAGCAGTTCCCTTCGATAGATACACACCGGCGAAGCCGTTGTTCCCAGTCTTGGTCCAGCGCTGAAAGTCTTCAACTGATATGGCCTTTAACATGTCGGTCACATTCTTTTGAATGTTCTCCAGAGTCCCAAAATGATTTCCTCCTTAAGATGTTTTTCAATTTCGACAAAAGAAAAAGTTATAAGGGCTCATATCAGATGAGTAGGGGGGGGGGGGGTGGTTGTGGAAAATGAGGAATACCTTTCGAGGTAAAAAAAATTCGTGATGGATGTGGCCCTGTGACATAGGGAATAGTCATGGTGCAGCATCCACTTGTCTGCAATGTCCGGTCTAACTCGAGTCACACTTGGTTGACAGTTTGTCCTGGAGGAACAGTCTCACAACAGCATGCACACGTTAAAACGTTTTCGTCGGTTTTGAAGTTGAAGGTCGTCCTGAACGAGATTCATCTTCAATGTCTTCTCGGCTTTCCAAACATGATTTGTGACAGCGAAAAACTTTCGCCCTGATAAGGAATATTCCATATAGACGTGTTTTAACTTTTCAAAGCCCACACTCGTGGATTCCCCAAGTTTAACACAAAACTCCATAGCGTAACGTTGCTTTAAATTCCGCTGTTCCATTTTCGTAACACACAACAACATCATAACTTTAGTGATGGCGCTCTCAAAAATCACATGATGATTGTACGGAGCTGAAACTCGGACTTAGCATCTGGAAGGGACGAACACACCTGTCTACACAAGCAGAACAACACAGCGTTGCCAGATCGCTTGCGGCTTTGTCAGTCCCATTACTTTTCTCTCACACCTCTATAACTAATAAAGCCTGACGCTGAAGTTTTACCGCGTGGAGAGTGAAAATATAACAAGTGATAAACATTTTTCCTTTCATCGCTTTGTCATGGGCGTCAAACAGAAATGTGTACAGTTTGACAGAAGTCGTTAAATCGTCTCATTATTAAATACAGGATGAATATAGTGTGGCTAACTTGCGCGCCGTGAGATATGCTGGCTCAAGACCTATGCACAGTTTCTAACTGTAACACTTGAGTTACTGCGTTAAACCTTTAACGCAAGATCTTACCTATTAATGAGTAGCTTATGACAGCATTTTTAAATTTTCAGTTCTGTCAAACAGTTACATTAAATACTGAAAGTAAAGTTTTTGTCCTCCTGGAAGCTGTCGGGAGCGCATACTGCAACTGGTAACTGTGTGATTGTTTAAACCATTTAGTGATATACAAGGAGAAATCAAGTGAAAACGAGACCGATGGAGAAAAACAATAAACTGTTTGTTATTTCGCAAATAATCGGCATAACTGTTAATACCTTTATCCCACTGAGACAGGATGGTCAGTGCTTTCGCCGAAAAATGTTTGCGTTTGCTTACGAAACGACAATTATACCCAGGCCCATGCCTTACCAAACCCGTGTCTTCCTTTTTATTGGTCTAACTAGGGGTACTCTTTCCTCATAGAGACAGCGCAACTGCGTTTCTTGATGCCCATTTACAGGCAGTGGTCGTCTTTCCACTTTCCATTTCCTTTCTTTCCCCTCTGTTGTTACGCTTAACACTAGAAGTGCTGTGAACGAATTACATGCTTTCGCGTTCACGGTACCAAGTGAAGGGAAGGGCTCTTTTGCTCCGTAAAAGAGAGAATGTTCCGCCTGTCACCCTTCAAGTGTCAAGGACGGTGACTTCACTGAGTTTACTACGCCGTTAAAGGTAAGGCGTGTCGCGGTAAAACCCACCATCACGGCTGACCATTGTATTGTGATAACGCGCTGTGCTACACAAGCGGAGCCAGACCGGGGAGAGCCCGCTCTGTTTAGCGCCACCGTTAAATCCTTAAACACAAGCGCCTACAGACTTAGGTTTACGTAATCATGATCCCCCCCCCCCTCCCCCCACATACACACTGATGGACGTACAGACGCTGTTTGTGCAAATGATTTCCTGCCATACCCTGAAATGAATCTGTTCCACAAATCTATATTATTATTATTTTAGTTTGTTTGGTCTACTAAGGATCACATAAAATAAATTATGTATTCTGTCTTCTGTCCTTTCTTTCCAGTAATTTTTCATTCTTTCCATACGTTTTTCTCTTCTTTTTTCTGTCCATATTGCACCTTTTTCTTCTAGATGCCCTTGATACCTTTTACTTTCGCTCTGAACCTTTATCCTATTTCGTCCTCATTATTTCCATTTCGCTCAGGTCAGCTTTCACTTCTTTTATCCAGGTCATTGATGTTTTGGGATTTCTGTCAAAGAAACATTCTTTTTGTTATCCTTTTTTCATCTAGCCTTTTTAGGTGTCCATAGAATGCAACTCTTCTCTTCTTCGCCGGCCGCGGTGGCCGAGCGGCTCTAGGCGCTTCAGTCCGAAACCGCGTGACTGCTTCGGTCGCCGGTTCGTATCCTGCCTTGGGCATGGATGTGTGTGATGTCCTTAGGTTAGTTAGGTTTAAGTAGTTCTAAGTTCTAGCGGACTGATGACCTCAGATGTTAAGTCCCATAGTGCTCAAAGCCATTTGAACCAATTTCTCTTGCTCATCATGTCTGATATTAGCTCTATTTTTTCCATAAACTGCTTCATTACTTCTTAATTTTCATTTCCCATTCACATATTTTGGTCCAAGAATTTTCTTGATTATTTTCCTTCCTTCTCTTCCGTTTCACCCGATGCTTTGGCTGTTTTTAACGAAATGAATTCTGATGCATAAAGGCATTATTATTATTATTATTATTGTTATTATCATCACTACGATATCTAAAATTGCAGGTTGGTCTTAATAATTCTATACACAGAGGGGCATCGCAATGTTACAGACTGTGGACTTGCATTCGGGGCCGGCCGGAGTGGCCGAGTGGTTCTAGGCGCTTCAGTCTGGAACCGCGCGACCGCTACGGTCGCAGGTTCGAATCCTGCCTCGGGCATGGATGTGTGTGATGTCCTTAGGTTAGTTAGGTTTAAGTAGTCCTAAGTTATAGGGGACTGATGACCTCAGATGTTAAGTCCCATAGTGCTGAGAGCCATTTGAACTTGCATTCGGGAGGAATGGGGTTCAAATGCCCGTCCAGCTTGATTTAGGTTTTCCACAGGCTGTAGATAAGCCATGTCTCCACAATATCCTTTCTTCCAGTAGTGCTAGTTTTGCAAGGTCTATAGGAGAGCTTCTGTGAAGTTTGGAAGGTAGGAGACGAGGTACTGGCGGAATTAAAGCTGTGAGGAGAGCTCGTGCGTCGTGCCTGGGTAGCTCAGTCGGTAGAGTACTTACCCGCGAAAGGCAAAGATCCCGAGTTCGAGTTTCGATCAGGCACACTGTTTTAATGTGCCAGGAAGTTTCATATCAGTGCACATTACGCTGCAGAGTGGAAGTTTCGTTCTGGAAACACTCTTCTGTATGTATGTTAATTGGAAGCACCAACCCGCGAAAATCTCTGCCTACTTGTCGTAATTCTTTGGCAAAACCGCACCTGAGTGGCTGATTGCAAGGCCTGTAAACGAACTAGCACTCGAATCGCACGGCTGATGTGATACTACAGCTCGTATCTCGTGTCGTAGATGACAGTACATAGTTCTATAATGGTAGAGCTGACGCCTCTCTCTCGAGCGCGTTGTCATCTGCGCCCGGTTTCCTGCTTAGTCGTCACGTGGCTGTGAGCGCTCGCACCCGCGCCGCAAACCAAGCTGTGCCGGCCACGTCACGGTGTGTGGGCCAGGCTTCCGGCCGCAGCTGCGTGTCTTGGGGTCGCCGCTGGAGCGTCACCGGTGTGACGTCACTGTCCCAGTTTTTTCTTACAACGGCGAATGCTGCTGCAGTATCGTTACGTCGAGGCGAGGCGCCCACAGCACACACAAATTATTACCTCCTTCTCCCGCCTCATTCATTTCTTCCAGCGCTTGATTATTTTCCTTACAGGAGCACGGTCAGCATTTAACGTCTCGTCGACGACTAATCAAATGGATAAGGATGAGGCACGAAATAAGCCTCATCAGCCTGTTTAGAGGAACCACCCGTGTCCTCGCGTTTGGGAAAAGCGCGTTTGACCTAAACAGAAGAACGGTGAGGGTATTCGAACACTATCCTCTCCAATGCGAGCCCTGTTTTAACCCCTACATCACTTCCTTCGGCTCTGATACCTCGTAATACATCATACACAATTATTCTCATTGGACAGAACGGCATATGATATGGTTAGCGGAATATACCGTTTCTTGAAATTCTATATGGGGCATTGTGGTTGCTTTGGGATGACATTGGTTTGATTTGAGAACCACACACTTGTTGTTGTTGTTGTTTTTTCATGAAATTGTTCAGTGAAATATTTGCTGTATTCGCCAAGCGATCTAGTGTCAAACATAACTATGTGGCAGAAAGAGAACCCACTACAACCAGAATTAGTTGCTGTTATGACATGGCTTGCTTCCTGGTAGCAACTCGTCGCAGGACCAAACAGGATTAGACAACATCTGTTGTAAAATGACGGCAACACAGATCGGCAACAATTTACTTACACAAAACTTAGAAATACGCAGCTCCAGTATGAGGATGGTGCATGTCAATAATTCATTCCACTTTCACTTGCACTGGTCTGTCTGTAACTCTGGTATAGTCCTGAATCCAATGAATGACAACTAAGATCGCGTCCAGAATGTAAAATATTGCTATTCTTGGCGTCGTGGTGAGATACTGTTGATACTGTCTGCTTATATCCGCGATTTGCAGATGGATGTTCATTTCGGAACTATTTGCGTGACGTAAGACGGAAGCGTAATATAGACCTTGCAGTCTGCACCCTCCGACAAGGCTAATTGAAACCGTAGCGCTCCTGAGATGTAGATATCCAGTGCTCATCTGTGTATGCTATTTTCCGTATCTTCCGGAGCACACTGTACTATTTTAATACGAATAGCACTTTCTTGACCGCTAAATGAATTTAAGCTGAAATGAAACACAGATTTAAAGGTGGGTGATGGTACTTGTTAATAAATTCCTTGTGAATTTCGTAGTCTCACTGAGTGTGGGGTACCGTGGTTAAGAACCTGGACACGTATTGTTAGGAAGCCGGGCTCCACTGCTTTCTTTAAGTTATCAGAGGTCTCCTAAAGCGGTTCGAGGAAATAATCTGTTTTGTTTCTAAGACCTAGATGTTGACTCTCACGTTCTTTCCTTGTAACACAATCCGAGTTTCGTAGATCAAGCGGTGACGTACGTACTTGTCAAGACATTGGAATGCATTTCTTCTCGTTGTCTTTATCCCTAATTTTCGGAGTGTGCAGGTGATTGGACACACATCCTGAAATCACTTCATAGGTCGGTGTCTTAAGTGATTAACAAGAGCGTACCTAGAACATGAACTGTGGGTGTTGGGGGTGGGGGCAGTAAATAATGTTAGTTTCGGGCTGACAGACGTAATAATTTTGATATTGCAGGCCGAAAGCCTCTTGGTTCACTAGCTACTAGTAAATATGCGTAACATGTTCTGCCTTTCTTCAAACGGTACTCAGTTATACCCCTGTTTGGAGGTGCAGGGTGCGAGTTAGTTTTTCGTACAATTTTTTTCCTCCTGTCGGGCAGGGGACGGGGGAAGTCTCAAACAAAGTCTTTGTGGTTAAAAATCAGATAATTAATCCAGGGGTTTCTTTTATCGGTGACAATGATTTGTTAGTGTGGAAAATGTCATGTGGCACGATAGTTCCAAATCAACAGGGTCTGAAAGTCCCCTGTAAGGCGTTAGGTTAGTCAGTTCAAAGGTCGGAAAACAGTAGGACATATCATTACCAAAGGGCTCATTCCTAGTAAAGCACGCAAATGGTTAAACTAACCTTCTGGTTTATTTCGGTTACCAGTTGACCATATGGTGGTCAAAACCTCTCATGTACCTCAGATGGGGAACGATATCGAAGCAGCATCTGCCCGCCAACCGTGTAAATTGTATTCAATATCTTTCCATCTGCAAAGTGTTTGTGCACATTTGGAGGACAAACCAAGGAATTCGTCTAGAAAGCTTTGAAAACCCGCCTAAAACCAGACTGATAAGTGTCAAACAAACACTCCGCGCTTAAGCTGAGGTTGAGTAGGTCTCTGTTAAAACAACTAGCGTTAGGATAAAATACATCTGTTAAACCTCACTGCCACAGTTCTTACTACTTAAATGCAGTTATTCCGCCGCCAGTTCGATATGTATCAGCCAACAGCATAATATCCACGAGACACCCGATTTAAAATAAGCTTTGGGGACCGTACTAGACACCACTGAATTAAGAAACTTGAATGCCAAATAAAGCGGCAAATTCAGTTGAAAAAGCTGTCTTTGCGTTACCTCCAGGTTGTAATTTGAGTTATGGAGCAGCATACATTCACAATGAATTTTGCTTCTTGCGATTGAAGCGGGGTTCCACGCATCTAGATGCAGGCGCAGTCCGTATGCAAATGGACCTGGAAATAATTAGATGCAAATATTTAACAACTGAACGATTAAAATGCAAATAGTGTTCCACGAGTTTGTCTCTCACATTTAAGTAGCGGCACCTGCGAGATAGTTCCACGTGTTCGCAATTGGCTCAGTTCCGAATCACGCGGTCAATAACCGTTATTTCACGGCTTCTCGGGTATTACTGATAAAGTGAATGTGAAAACAAATTTTTCACGTAACACATTTGATACAGAAAATTTAAAAAAAGGAAAAAGAACAATAAATAGTAGTAGTTACTACGAATTTGATATTTAGTTAAGGAAGCGACAGGATGGTAATACGCTCCTTTTAAACTGCAAATGATCTGTTAAACGCGAGGAAAGCAATTGTGCACTACAGTTCGCTACCTTCCTCAGTAAATAGAATTATTTCCCAGTAAATGTCGCATATTCCAGTCCACTTATTTTCCACTTATTTGTTATTATGCTAATATTGGGAAAATAATTACAGAGTCACTTGAACAGTCAGCCGACTTGTGGGTTTCTGAGTTATCGAGTTACGTGGCGCTTTACCAATCACGTCAGGCGAATGCCGGGTCGGTTCCTTTTAAACTGCTACAGTCTCTTCCTTCCACCGTCCTTGTCCGACAGTGTTACGGCACCGTCATCAATAATCATAACGGGGGGGAGGGGGGGGGGTTGGGAGGGAGGGAGAATGTTAGTCCTCTAACCTTTCAAAAATGTTTTGTTAGGTTTCGGGGCATCCTACCTGAAGTGTTGGGGAGATGATGTCAGTGAGCTCTGAGTGAATGGCTAGACTCCTGGTTTTCATTAAGAGGTCGGCTTCCCACATATAACAAGTAGTTCTAACATTTCTCTGTTCAGATAGTTCTCGTAGCATTAAGTGTGTGGAGAGATTATAAACCTAATGCAGTTTTTCCGATTCCCTCCATTTTTATACAATGAAAATCAGCTCTATAAACATTGTTCTTCATTGTATGCAGCGTGTAGTAACGTAGCTTTGCGATAAGTTGTAGGGACTGGTAGTCCAGCTGTAAAACCCGTGGCTGGAATCCGGAAGGTCCTGAGATTGAATCCAAGTCGGACCACGGAATAGTTCAGTCTGCGTTTAAGCCAGCCTTCGTGTCTCAATGGAGAGAAGATTCGCTAGGATTGTCACGTTGTTCTGATTCCACGTTAAACTGCAGATGCCATTTCTCTGGAAGGTTACTGGTGTAGGTTAAGGACACGCAAGTCGACGAAGTGGCGTGCATTTGAAAGAGTTGCGCCAGGCTTTTTAGCCGCACGGAATTATTATTATTATTATTATTATTAGTAAACTCACCAGCAATTAATTAACTGCGATAGAAACAATGAGTTGATTCTTTTATTTGTCATGGTTTAGTGTGTCATACGGACTTAATCCAAACAATCGATGGACGTCAGTACACGACCATAATTTTACCACTGCCGAACCATATATTTTCGCCAATATGGTTCCACTTTCTGAAGGAAATTGATAATGTATGTTCCTGGGGAATCGTCGCAGCAATTTGTCTTGACTAAAGACATCGTTAAAAGCTCGAGATGTGTGCGTTGATATGCAGTAAAGAAGCTGATAACCACACAGTTGAGCACCGTAATAAGTTCTCATCCATCCATCTCTATCGTCATTCATTCATCTCCAACATACATTAAGTATGATGATGGTAATCATCCAACCTTCGTTTGGAGATCGGTGAAATACTAAGTAGACTTTCATAAATACACGCTTTTTTGGTACGGTTACAAAAAAATTCACGTAGGACTGAAAATGACGAAGACATTCCGTGTGCAGTCGCTGCAGAGAAGCAGACGGGAGCGGCGACTGTGCCCCTGGTACCGTGACGTCACCAGTGACTCGCGGTGAGCTCAGCTCACGCGCATTTTTTGTTCCTTTCCTTCCCCTCTGGGGTCAGAGGGCTCCAGTGCATTCCTCGTGTGTACCCAGCCACAAATGTCAAGAGTTGATCCGTCGATCAGCGGCTCTCCACATGTCAGCGTCCGCATCATTCCGCCTATCCGATACTAGAGCGTGACGTCACCAACCGCTGAGCGAGGACAACCAGCTCCTGTCATGTGAGTCACAGTACGTGATGCTACAGGTCTTGACAGTTATAGCGGCCGTCTCTGGCGGAAGCGAGTTACTACTCCAGACCAGTGCAATACTTATTAGCTCGGCGTTTAGATACACTCACGGTCTTCATAACACACGAAAAAGTTAAGGACGTCAAATTGGTTCAAATGGCTCTGAGCACCACGGAACTGGACATCTGAGGTCATCAGTCCCCTAGAACTTAGAACTACTTAAACCTAACTAACCTAAGGACATCACACACATCCATGCCCGAGGCAGGGTTCGAACCTACGACTGTAGCGGTCGCGCGGTTCCAGACTGAAGCGCCTAGAACCGCTCGGCCACACCGGCCGGCTTAGGACGTCAGTGGGTACCTTTTCATTGAAATACTGATTTCCCTTCTGGATCTGGACGTAGCGGACGTCCTCGATGTTTATCGAGCAACACAACTAGTGTGATGTCACAAGTCCGTTGCGGGGCCCGTATTTCCCCTGAGCGCGGCGCGAGGTGATTGCAGCTCTGGCGTCTATCCCAGAGACAGTAAGGCCGTAACAGCAAAGCAGATGCCAAAGACTATTGCTTTTCCGTCGCATCCTTCAACATGCCCTCAGCTCAGACAGTCTCCAGACAAATAACATCACCGGAAAACATTTGTCAACACCGTAAAAGAGCACACTGTACGCTTTGGAGCGCTGCGGAAGGTGTCGAACTAGTATCAGGACGTCATGTGACCCTCTACCACAGACGTGTAAGTCAAATTAGTGAAGAGGTGCGTATGTTCTAGCCGGTTATATGGATAGACGTGGAGACGTGAGAGAATGCTAGCTGCCATTTTTGGACGTGCCCACAACAGACCTGTGAATGAAGTTCCCGATTTGTTGGTGTACCATCGCAGATTGTTCAACGTCCCTACAAGGAATAGTCAACCATTTAACCCGCTGCCCGGTAACACAGCGTAGGAACAGTACTCAAAAAGGAAAACTGACCAACAGGGACCGATGACAACTGTCCCGTCTTTACCACTGGCAATCAGTTTCAAGCCGGACTGGCGTTGCTACTATCGGTGAATGCAGGTCCATCTCAGCCAGTTTCCGAACGAACACAGCGAAGGGAACTGCGTGCAGTTTACTGCGTTCCGCAGTACTGCATCAACTCACTGAATGAATGCCACTGATATCTGCAGACGCGTCATAAAATGTAAATGTGGAATATAAGGGAAAGAAAATGTGGTTCGAAAATAAGTAGCACCTTACAAGCTGGTCAGGAGGGTTTTGTTACCTACGTGAGATACACGATAGCGACAGCATAACTACACTAATGACCATTAAAATTGCTACTCCAAAAAGAAATGCAGATGATAAACGGGTATTCCTTGGACAAATATATTATACTAGAACTGACATATGATTACATTTTCACGCAATTTGGGTGCATAGATCCTGAGAAATCAGTACCCAGAACAACCACCTCTGGCCGTAATAACGACCTTGATACGCCTGGGCATTGAGTGAAACAGAGCTTGGCTACAGCTGCCCATGCGGCTTCAACACGATACCACAGTTCATCAAGAGTAGTGACTGGCGTATTGTGACGAGCCAGCTGCTTGACCATTCGGTCGTGCATTATCCTGCTGAAATATAGGGTTTCGCAGGGATCGAACGAAGGGTAGAGCCACGGGTCGTAACACATCTGAAATGTAACGTCCACTGTTCAAAGTGCCGTCAATGCGAACAAGAGGTGATCGAGACGTGTAACCAATGGCACCCCATACCATCACGCCGGGTCATACGCCAGTATGGCGATGACGAAAACACGCTTCCAATGTCCGTTCACCGCGATGTCGCCAAACACGGATGCGACCATCATGATACTGTAAAGAGAACCTGGATTCATCCGAAAAAAATGACATTTTGCCATTCGTGCACGCAGGTTCGTTGTTGAGTACTCCATCGCAGGCTCTCCTGTCTGTGATGCAGCGTCAAGGGTAACCGCAGCCATGGTCTCCGAGCTGATAGTCCATGTTGCTGCCAACGTCGTCGAACTGTTCGTGCAGATGGTTGTTGTCTTGCAAACGTCCCCATCTGTTGACTCAGGCATCAAATGGTTCAAATGGCTCTGAGCACTATGGGACTTAACTTCTAAGGTCATCAGTTCCCTAGAACTTAGAACTACTTAAACCTAACTAACCTAAGGACATTACACACATCCATGCCCGGGGCAGGATTCGAACCTGCGACCGTAGTGGTCGCGCGGTTCCAGACTGTAGCGCTTAGAACCGCTCGGCCATCCCTGTCGGCACTCAGGGATCGAGGCGTGGCTGCGCGATCCCTTACAGCCATGCGGATAATATACCTGTCATCTCGACTGCTACTGATACGAGGCCGTTGGGATCCAGCACGGCGTTCCGTATTACCATCCTGAACCCACCGATTCCATATTCCGCTAACAATCATTGGATGTCGACCAACGCGAGCAGCAATGTCGCGATACGATAAACCGCAATCGCGATAGGCTACAATCCGACCTCTATCAACGTCGGAAACGTGACGATACGCATTTCTCCTCCTTACACGCGGCATCACAACAACGTTTCACCAGGCAACGCCGGTCAACTGCTGTTTGTGCATGAGAAATCGGTTGGTAACTTTCCTCATGTCAGCACGTTGTAGGTGTCGCCACCGGCGCCAACCGTGTGCGAATGCTCTGAAAAGCTAATGATTTGCATATCACAGCATCTTATTCCTGTCGGTTAAATTTCGCGTCTGTAGCACGTCATATTCGTGGTGTAGCAATTTTAATGGCCAGTAGTGTATTTGAGAGATTCTTTCGAATACCAGCTCCTCAGATACGTTCAACAGCCCGTCGCGAGTAGAATTTTGGGTTTTTTTCCGAAAATTCCCACATTTGAGTTCCCGTGGCGTCCCTGTTGCACGCTCTTGTTCGCTATACTGCGGCACGCCTCTGAATTGGTCCGCTTGCTGGAGTTGCGGCTACTCGCCGCCGCCGCCATACCACAGCACGCAGCACAGGCAGCGACTGTACGCGGGTCAACAGCGCTGCCCCCGGCTGCCGCCCCTCGCTGCTTGTGTTCCACACTCCCCCGCCTGCGGTGGCGACGGCGGGGATAAGCCGCAGCTCTGCTCTGCTGCTTCTGCCCGCTCCCGAACCACAACAAACAGCAGCTAAACACCAGGCGTCGTGAAAAAAATCGTCAGCCGCTCATAATTTGAATATAATACTGTAAAATAAAAATAAACTGCCGTATATATACAGGGTGTTCCAAAAAGGTACGGCCAAACTTTCAGGAAACATTCCTCACACACAAATAAAGAAAAGATGTTATGTGGACATGTGTCCGGAACCGCTTAATTTCCATATTAGAGCTCATTTTAGTTTCGTCAGTATGTACTGTACTTCCTCGATTCACCGTCAGTTGGCCCAATTGATTTCATACGGGATACTCTACCTGTGCTGCTAGAACATGTGCCTTTACGACACAACATGTGGTTCATGCACGATGGAGCTCCTGCACATTTCAGTCGAAGTATTCGTACGCTTCTCAACAACAGATTCGGTGACCGATGGATTGGTAGAGGCGGACCAATTCCATGGCCTCCACGCTCTCCTGACCTCAACCCTCTTGACTTTCATTTACGGGGGCATTTGAAAGCTCTTGTCTACGCAACCCCGGTACCAAATGTAGAGACTCTTCGTGCTCGTATTGTGGACGGCTGTGATACAACACGCCATTCTCCAGGGCTGCATCAGCGCATCAGGGATGCCATGCGACGGAGGGTGGATGCATGTATCCTCGCTAACGGAGGATATTTTGGACATTTCCTGTAACAAAGTGTTTGAAGTCACGCTGGTACGTTCTGTTGCTGGTGTTTCCAATCCATGATTAATGTGATTTGAAGAGAAGTAATAAAATGAGCTCTAACATGGAAAGTAAGCGCTTCCGGACACACATCCACGTAACATATTTTCTTTCTTTGTGTGTGAGGAATGTTTCCTGAAAGTTTGGTCGTACCTTTTTGTAACACCCTGTATATGTATGATGCAGCGTCAAAGAAACTGGTATAGGCTTGGGTATTCAAATGAAAGAGATATGTAATACGGCGCTTCGGCCGGCAACGCCTATATGAGACTGGTGCAGTAGTTAGATCGGTTACTGCTGCTACAGTGGCAGGTTATCGAGATTTGTGTTTGAACGTGGTGTTACAGTCGGCGCACGAGCGATGGGGCACACCATCTCCGAGGTAGCAATGAAGTGTGGACTTTACCGTATGACCATTTCACGAGTGTACCGTGAATATCAGGCATCCGGTAAAACTTCAAATCTCCGACATCGCTGCTGCCCAAAAAAGGTCCTGCAAGAACGGAACCAACGATGACAGGAAAGAATAGTTCAGTGTGACAGAAGTGCAACCCTACGGCAAATTGCTGCAGATTTCACTGCTGGGCCATCAAGAAGTGTCAGCGTGCGAAGCATTTAACGAAACATAATCGATATGGGCTTTCGGAGTCAAAGGCCCACTCGTGTACTCTCGATGACTGCACGACACAAAGCTTGACGCCTCGCCTCGGCCCGTCAACACAGCCATTAGACAGTTGATGACTGCAAACACATTGCCTGGTCGGGTGAGTCACGTTTCAAATTCTATCGAGCCTGAGGCAATGTCTTGCTGCATCAGTACCCACCCCATCAACCACTTCCCGTGAAGTGCAGCCCAAATGGGACAAACATATGGTAATCGGAAGGTGTGAGATCCGGGCTGTAGGGTGGATGAGGTAGAACAGTCCCGTGACAGGAATTAAAGATATTAGCTGCCAGTGGTCATTGAGTCGCTGAGTGCCGTTTGTATATTGCTATCCCCTCCTAGCTGGGTTTGGTCGAGTGATATCACTTGGCGTATTACGCATTTAAAGCGTGCTGCAAGTATCTTGGAGTAGATCTAGTAGTCGCAATTAAGAAGGGTCAGTGGCCGGTAGGCCTGTATCCCTGCCGGTCGAGGTGGCCGTGCGGTTCTAGGCGCTTCAGTCTGGAACCGCGCGACTGCTACGGTTGCAGGTTCGAATCCTGCCTCGGGCATGGATGTGTGTGATGTCCTTAGGTTAGTTAGGTTTAAGTAGTTCTATTCTAAGTTGTAGGGGACTGATGACCTCAGATGTTAAGTCCCATAGTGCTCAGAGCCATTTGAACCTGTATCCCTGTGCAGCCGGATGGTTTGTGGATGTGGATGATCATTCCTTCCGCGAATAAGGGTGGAAGAGGCACATTGGGAGGCATCAATTCGCAGTACATGGTAGTCCATCGTGAGCAAAGCTGAAAATTTGCGCCAGACCAGGATTGAAACCCGGGTCTCGCACTTAGTAGGCAGATGTGATGACTACTGGATCTCCCGTCAGACCCAAATTCTCAAATTACGCCACACGCTACTAATGTAGTGCCTCTTGTCCATTATCGTCATTACTTGCAGCATCTCGCCGATTCCCGTAACAGTTCGAATATGGTGTGCATCTGCACTGAAGGGGTTGTTGCCCGTTCTCACCTGAATTAAATATATTTGGTGTTCATTCTTTCAGACATGCCCGAAAGAACAGACACCTCATATACAGTCCAATGAAATTTTGTGAGCTGCTCTTGGGTGCGCTGACTTGTGAGCCTCGCGTTGTCGTGGAGAGGGAGGAGTTCGTTTGTAATTTTGTGCTGGTGAACACGCTGAAGTCGTTTGTTCAGTTTCGGTACGCGGGAGACAGGTTTGCGCGATCTTGTTGCGATGATAGACGCCTCCCCCAAGACTCATCGTGCTTTTGTTAACCGCCAGGTCTCCGTAGACACACTGCAAGCGCCTATGAACATCTGCGATTCTCTGTTTCTGCGCCAAAAGAAGCTCAATGACAGCTCTCGGTTTGGAGCGCACCTACGCTACAGACGCCACTTTGAAGCCTACGTATAATGTCGCCACTCATCGGAACTTAATGAAATGAAATGACATGTCGTGTGGCTAGGGCCTCCCGTTGGGTAGACCGTTCGCCTGGTGCAGGTCTTTCGATTTGACGCCACTTCGGCAACCTGCGCGTCGATGGGGATGAAATGATGATGATTAGGACAACACAACACCCAGTCCCTGAGCGGAGAAAATCTCCGACCCAGCCGGGAATCGAACCCGGGCCTTATGATTGACAGTCTGTCAAGCTGACCACTCAGCTACTGGGGGCGGACACTTAATGAAGCTACTGGAGCTGAATCGAGAATATTCCATTATGTTCCACAATAAATTTCTCATTTTTTCAACCAAAAGTATGCGAGAAATATGTGTCGCACTACTTACTGAACGCTCCTCGTATTAGTAAAACTACAGTATATTAAAATCTCTGCAATAGCTCCTGAGATGAGCCCGAAGGTACAGGCAGAAAAACTCGGCGGGGGGGACTTTAATCTATATCATAAATTGATCTGAATTTTTTTATGTCGTTGTGCAGCAGAATATTTCAAGTGTCCCCGCATCTCTCTGGTTTTATTCCTGTCCACGTACCGCTTCCATACAGAGCTCCAGACGTAGGTCAGAAGTTCCACCGGTAAATGTCTAGCTGCAGTTTCTCCGACGTGCAAAGACAAATGCAGCTTAGCAGTCGTGTGCCGGGGTGGAGCAGAGTCTCGAGTGTGAAATACGCGCGGCTGACCTGGGAGCAGACGGCGTACTGGCGCCCACAGAGGTAAACAGCTTTGGCCAGCTGCCACAAGGAGGTCGTTTGGCTCCGGAATGCCGGCCGCGACGGTCACGCGCCGGGTTGCCGACTGACCTTCACCAGATGCACGTCGTTGTTGACTGCGTGCAGTCCACGTAGTCCTAGCCTCCCGTGAGTTTTACTTATTGGCTTTCGAGGCGTGACCATACAGCCGTCTCAACAGAAGACTGTCAATTATTATGATACGAACGTAAAGACAACACATTACAACACAACACCCAGCCGACATGGCCGATTCGTTCGAATGACTCTAAGCACTATGGGACTTAACATCTGAGGTCATCAGTCCCCATCCGGCCGCTGTGGCCGAGCGGTTCTAGGCACTTCAGTCCGGAATCGCGTTGCTGTTTCTGTCGCAGGTTCGAATCCTGCCTCCGGCATGGATGTATGTGATGCCCTTAGGTTAGTTAGGTTTAAGTAGTTCTACGCCTAGGGGACCGATGACCTGAGTGCTTAGAGCCATTTGAACCACTTTTCATCAGTCCCCTAGACTTACAAGGGAACCTCCCCGTCGCACCCCCCTCAGATTTACTTATAAGTTGGCACAGTGGATAGGCCTTGAAAACTGAACACAGATCAGTCGAGAAAACAGGAAGAAGTTGTGTGGAACTATGAAAAAAATAAGCAAAATATGCAAACTGAGTAGTCCACGTGCAAGATAACCAACATCAAGGATCGTTTGAACTTAGGAGCGCCGTGGTCCTGTGGTTAGCGCGAGCAGCTGCTGAATGAGAGGTCCTTGGTTCAAGTCTTCCCTCGAGTGAAAAATTTAATTTTTTATTTTCAGACAATTAGCAAAGTTCAGGCACTCACATATAATCAGCTTCGCTCTCCAAAACTGTAGGACATTTTCAGATTTGCTTGGACATATGCAGGATTTGACGGTCTACACACGGAAAAATTTGAAATCGTTAAAAACATATGTTTTGACAGAGCACAGGGAAAACTGTGCGACTGTGAAACTGTTGCATAAACTCTTATGTTTTCATCACTTTTTTGGGAGTGATTATCACATCCTCAAGAGAACCTAAACCGGGCAAGGTAGAAGAATCTTTTTACCCATTCGCCAGGTGTACAAGTTAGGTGGGTCGACAACATATTCCTGTCATGTGACGCACATGCCGTCATCAGTGTCGTATAGAATATATCAGACGTGTTTTCCTGTGCAGGAATCGGTTGACCTATGACCTAGCGATCAAATGTTTTCGGTTCCCATTGAAGAGGCACGTCCTTTCCTCTACTAATCGCACGGTTTTGCGGTGCGGTCGCAAAACACAGACACTAAACTTATTACAGTGAACAGAGACGTCAATGAACGAACGGACAGATCATAACTTTGTGAAAATAAAAACGTAAATTTTTCACTCGAGGGATGAGTTGAACCTAGGACTTTCCGTTCCGCAGCTGCTCACGCTAACCCAGGGGACCATAGCACTCCTGTGCTCGAACTATCCTTCATGTTGCATATGTTGCACATGGACTACTCAGTTTGTATATTTTGCTTCTTTTTTTCCTAGTTCTATACAACTTCTTCCTGTTTCTTCGATTGATCTGTGTTCAGTTTTTCAAGGCCTATCCACTGTGCCAACTTATAAGTAAATCTGAGGGGGGTGCGACGGGGAGGTTCCCTTGTTAGAATTATCACACACATCCATGCCCGAGGCAGGATTCGAACCTGCGACCGTAGAAGCAGCGCGGTTCCGGACTGAAGCACCTAGAACCGCTCGTCCACAGCGGACCCGGCCGGGAATCGAACCTGGGACCATTCGGTTAGCAATCCGCCACGCTGACCACACAGCTATTGTGGTGGTTCCCATGAATTCAGGGGCTGTACGTAGACAAGTCATACACGAGTGGCCTCAGAAGTATCCTGTCAGAAAGAATACTTCAACATGACGACGAACTGTGTATTTATACTGCGGATGACTGACAGGAGTATGGAAGCGAGGGGTCGATTTCGGTTTATTGGCAGAGTTTTAGGAAAGTATGGTTCATCGGTGGAGGAGATATGTAGGGACACTAGTGCTCACCATTCTTGAGTAATGCTCGAGTGTTAGGGATCGGCATCAGGTCAGATTGAAGGAAGCCATCGAAGCAGTTCGGAAGTGGGCTGCTAGATTTTTTACCAGTAGGTTCGAACCATCCGCACGTATTACGGACATGCTTCGGCACCTAAAATGGGAATCCCTGGAGTGCTCTTTGCGAGGAACACTATTCAGGAAATTTAGAGAATGAGAATTTAAAGCTGACTGCAGATCCATTCTAGTACTGCCAACATACATGTCGCCTAAGGACCACGAAGATGCGAGAAATTACGAGCTCATACCGAGGCACAGAACAGTAGTTCTCCCTTCACTTTATTTCCAAGTGGGACATGAAAGAATTGACTAGTAGTGGTACAGAATAACCTCCACCACACCACGTATGGTGGCTTGCTGAGTATTTAAACGTAGATATGCGTTAAAAGCAACTTGAACGAAACAATACGCATCTTCGGACACTAGCTACACCTGAACTTATTTGACACTACATGTAGTAAGTCAACAGTAATCATATACTCAATACGCAGTATCAAAATGACTGCACGCATACAACTAGTTGCTTAGCAAATTCGCATCAAAAGGCGTGTTGCGTATCGACGCCTCCAACGGCAGTATGCTTTGATGGTTCCGCCACATAGGAGATATCTAAGCTAAGTTTGAAAGTTCTCTAAAATAACAACGGGAAGCGCATGGGGTATGGGTTCCATTATAGCTTTACATACAGTGAGGTGACAAAAGTCGTGGGATACCTCCTAATACCGTGTCGGACTTCTTTTTGCCGGCGTAGTGCAGCAACTCGACGTGGCATGGGCAAGACAAATACTTGGTACTCCGCTGCAGAAATGCTGCCTCTATACCGTCCGTAATTGCGAGTGTGTTGCCAGTGCAAGTTTTTGTGCACAAACTGACCTCTCAATTATGTCCAATGTCGATGGGATTCATGTCGGGCGATCTGGTTGGGAAAATCATTTGTTCGAATTGTCAACAATGTTCTTTGAACCAATCGCGAGCAATTCTACATCTACATACATACTCCGCAATCCACCATACGGTGCGCGGCGGAGGGTACCTAGTACAACTTGCATCTCCTCTCCCTGTTCCGCTCCCAAACAGAACGAGGGAAAAATGACTGCCTATATGCCTCCGTACGAGCCCTAATCTCTCTTATCTTACCTTTGTGGTCTTTCCGCGAAATGTAAGTTGGCGGCAGTAAAATTGTACTGCAGTCAGCCTCAAATGCTGGTTCTCTAAATTTCCTCAGTAGCGGATTCACGAAAAGAACGCCGCCTTTTCTCTAGAAACTCCCACCCGAGTTCCTGAAGCATTTCCGTAACACTCGCGTGATGATCAAACCTACCAGTAACAAATCTAGCAGCCCGCCTCTGAATTGCTTCTATGTCCTCCCTCAATCCGACCTCATAGGGATCCCAAACGCTCAAGCAGTACTCAAGAATAGGTCGTATTAGTGTTTTATAAGCGGTCTCCTTTACAGATGAACCACATCTTCCCAAAATTCTACCAATGAACCGAAGACGACTATCCGCCTTCCCACAACTGACATTACATGCTTGTCCCACTTCATATCGTTCTGCAATGTTACGCCCAAACATTTAATCGACGTGACTGTGTCAAGCGCTACACTACTAATGTAGTATTCAAACATTACGGGATTCTTTTTCCTATTCATCTGTATTAATTTACATTTATCTATATTTAGAGTTAGCTGCCATTCTTTACACCAATCACAAATCCTGTCCAAGTCATCTTGTATCCTCTTAGTCACTCAATTCTGACCCAGTAACACGGCGCATCGTTACCTATTAAAATTCCATCGTTTTATGGGAACATGATGTTCCATATGTTCTTGATTGGAGATTGATACGGCGATCGAGCAGGCCAAGACAACATGTCGACACTATGTAGAGCATGTCGAGTTAAAACAGCGGTGTGTGGACGACCGTTATGCTGTTGGAAAACACTTCCCTGGAATGTTGTTCATGAATGACAGCACAACGGATCACCAGATTGACGTACAAATTTGCAGTCGGGCTGCGTGAGATACTCACGAGAGTGTTCCTGCTTTCATACGAAGTCGCACCCCCCGCAGGCAGTTTGATTGGAGGCCCACAACTGGGCTCCTACTAACCAACACACAACTGTCACTGGCATCGAGGCAGAACCAGCTTTCAACACGAAATACAATACAGCTCCACTCTGCCCTCCAATGAGCTCCCGCTTGACAACATTGAAGTCGAGAATGACGGTAGTTTCAGATCATTGGAATGCACCTGACAGTGAGTTTGTCCTGGAGGTGTCCTTCAAGTAATCGATTTGTAACAGTTTGTTGTTTCACTGCTGCTAACTGCTGCTCAAATTGCAGCTGCAGATGTTCTACGA